>NW_004798093.1:29021-34486 GCF_000002075.1 Aplysia californica | reverse complement strand
ATAAATAAATAAATAAATAAATAAATAAATACAGCAAATTCAGGGAACAAAATTCTGACCGCTCTCGGATTCGAACCTCGAACTTCGTACACCTACCGCGTCACAACGGCTAGATTGCCAGCAAGGATCCACTTGGTTTCATTCATTAAATTATTATATAAAAACACAATTACTTTGCAGACGAGATTTTGGGCACATACAGCCTTTGACAAAAGATCAAATAAATGGAGAGACAGTAAGTATTATCGTTTACCATCAATCTTGGGCATACACAGCGTTTGATAAAATATAAAAGAAAAGGATAGACAGCAACTTTAGTTGTTTTTTAGTAGAGGTTTTATGGCGCTCGCAACTGCATGAGGTCATATGAGCGCCAGAAGATTAGAGCTGTTACAAGAGAGTAACAAACATAAAAAAGAAGAGACAGTAACTATTGTCCATTTTCGTAAGCAAAAAAACGGCATTATTCCACCAAGAACCATGCTAAGTCAGTTGGAAGACCCAGAATTACTTTTTTTTTAAAAACCCATTATGCTCAAAGAAGTAAACGGAACAAACATCACAAAGCCATCAAACGACCTGCTCGAATGAAATTATATCTTTTGAGTAAAGAGTAAAGACATTTTTTTAAAATAATTCTTTTAAAAAATTAAATAATAACATGACAACAATAGAACACGGTGCTCATCATGCACAGGGAAAAGGGGGGAGAGAATGAAATTCAGAAGTACAAAGTCTGTGAGCGATAGAAACCATTCCGGCCCACCACAAAACCATCGTGGGAGCAGTGGCACAAGAGAGCATGAGTAAAGGGTGCGTGCACTTCCACAACACTTCTACAACACATTACACATCACAGCTGAGCAAGACACTAAACAACACATTATACAACACAGCTGAGCCGGAAACTGAACAACACATTACACAACACAGCTGAGCAAGAAACTAAACAACACATTACACAACACAGCTGAGCAAGAAACTAAACAACACATTATACAACACAGCTGAGCAATAAGACACTAAACAACACATTACACAACACAGCTGAGCAATACGACACTAAACAACACATAACACATCACACATGAGCAGGAAATTAACAACACACATGAATACACGGCTGAGCAGGAGACTAAAGAACACATACCACAACATAGCTGACATGAAACTGAACACATACATAACCAATAAAGCTGAGCAGGACAGTATACAGCACATGCATTATACAACACAGCACGCTACCCTTGTATTACAACGTTCTATCTGCTCAGGACCTAGTTTTGAGAAATTTGACGTAAAAAAATATTGAGTTTCACAACATCTCAAGCTTTTTCAAAATGCAGTTCTTTGGATATCTTGATGATGACCCCAAAGAATCTTACGATTTTGATAGAGCAGATAAAATCAAGTGGTTTCTAATCTCATGTTGTAAGTGACTCAAAACGACCAAAAAAGTCAGACAGAACTTTGTAATTCTAAGGCAGCCAGCTGAGCAGGACACTGAACAAGACATTACAATCGGAGAAGCACACGACACAGGGCAACACATTACACTATACAAGTATTTAAAAAATACGACAATGAACATCACAAAAAAACCCACCACAGAACAACACACAATCATCTCCAAAGCCTAACTGGGAGGAGCAAAAGCTGACACTCGCGGGGAGAAATAACAGCAAAATTCATATTTATAAGAAAATATAAGAAAATAAACGAAAAGACGGTCAATACGAAATCACAATTAAAGAGTGAAAAGAAAGAATGAAACCAGTTCCATCCTGTGTAAGAAAAGTAGTAACAAAACATGTACATTTGTGTACTGATAAGAAAGGGGAAAAAAAGAAAAGAAAAAGAAAAAAGGAGAGAAAAGAGACAATCGTTCCAGACTTTCTTGCCACTAGCACCCTTAAGAGTTTAAACAGTGGTACAACGCAACGTCCCAGCTGAAAGATCCAGATACAGTCATTAATATAAATGGTCGTTTTTTAGTAAAAACAAGGGGGCTATCCCGAAAAATGCTTTTTTGAGAAAATCGAAGGTAAAGTGTTTGCCCGTTGTTCAGTTTCTTTAACACGACAAGGAAAGTTTTCTCTATAACCAAACAAATATACACGCCAATGAAACCCAACTTCTCCTATAGGTAGGGCAATGACCACTTTTGGTGTAGGTCAAGATTTCTGGAAACCCCCGAAATCTGGGTTAGCCCGCTTGTCCTTAAAAGCGACCAAATGTTCCTAATTCGGGAATTGAGATCGGTCCATCTTCGAGCGACGGCGAAATGCCTAACCGCTACACAGCAAACGCCGGTGAAAAGAGGTACGATGGATAAGTTTAGTTTTACGACATTTATAACACAATGCGGTCAATTTGTTTGTTTGTTTGTTTGTTTATCGACACAATAATTGTCATTTAGTGCTGGGAAAAAAGAAAGACAGACAGAAACAACAGAGGGAAAGTAAAGAAATAGGACCTACCAGTGGCGCCCTCCAACCGCCCGCTAATAAAGTCAAATAAAAGCCGAAGACTCTAGGTTTTACAAGACAGTAACAAACACAAAATATGAAGGAGGAGATATAAAGACGATAGATATTTGATAGGAAAGAAGAAGTGGACCACACCAGAGCACCCACCAACCATCCACATGATTGACAAGTAAATTATATTCAGAATCAATCGGCCTTGCAGCTCGCGAGGAAACGACATCAAAATATAACCAATTAACAGGTGGGGGAACGGATACCAGACCCATATTTATGCGGATTCTTTAAAGGAGTATTTGAATAACGTTTTGTATCTTTTTTATATAGGTGTTTTTTTCACGCCCCCAGCCACACAATTTAAATCATTTAGGAGGCATACTTCCGACCCTGCCTGTCAAGGCCAACCGAGGCTGAGAAAGATACATCCCAGTAGAAAACCGAGATACTCGGAGAAAATATCCTCCCCACTCGGGAATCGAACTCGGGTCTCCTGCATACGACAGTGAAGTGCCTAACCGCTAAACCACAGCAGCCGGTACACATATCAGTGACATAATTAGCTGAACAATGAGTTCGATCCGTGACCTGTTCTTAATGAGCTGAACTCTGAACCGTACCAATACATGTACGTTCTTAATGAGCTAAACAGCGAGTTGTACCAATACGTTTGCCATGAACTCAAACGTGAGTTTTACCAATACTTTTGTCATGAGCTAAACAATGAGTTCACGTCTGTAATGAGCTAAATAGCGAGTTAACGTCTGAAATGAACTAAACACTAAGTTGTACCAATGCGTTCTTAATGAGCTAAACAGCGAGTTTTACCAATATGTTTGTCATGTGCTAAACAGCGAGTTTTACCAATAGGTTTGCCATGAGCTAAACAGTGAGTTCATGTCTGTAATGAGCTAAACAGCGAGGTGTTCCAGTACGTTCTTATAATGAGCTAAACAGCGAGTTCACGTTCGTAATGAGCTGAGTAGTTCCAATACGTTATTATCATGAGCTAAACAGCGAGTTCACGTTCGTAATGAGCTGAGTTGTTCCAATACGTTCTTAAGAGCTAAACAGCGAGTCGCACCAATACGTTAATATGAGCTTTACCAGTGAGTTCCAATATTTTGCAACATGTGGCAGTCAGATAGGGCGTATGTATGTAATAAGTCATTGCACAAGATCGTATGGAGTTCATGCAGCTTATGCAGCTTCAGCCATACACTGGGAAGAGAATGCATGTTAGTATACATTGCATACATCTCGCCAGACAGCTGTTCAAATGTACAGTTGAACAGTCTGCCGACGACCTCTGATTTAATCAAGCATAATACGTCTGTCCAGTAAGTTAGTCTGCTGACAACTTTCTGAAAGTTATATCTGCCAGATTGGAGAATATTGTCTGTCTGCACAGATATCTGACTGTATCATTTGGCGTGCCCTTTAGATTGAGTGCACACTTCATACGACTTTGTTGAAGTCAAAAGATTAGACGAAAGTAGGTGAGTACTGTACTGTGTTATTATTCAACACCTACGCTACACCCCGAAAGAGCTGCAAGTACAGTGGAGTCCAATTAAACCGAACACGGTTAATCCGAAAGCAGAAGTAAACCAAAAGAAAATACAATCCCCATTTCCCCCCGTTCTAAGCTTATTTGAGCAACCTCTCTAGACCCCCAAAAAACCCGGCGGAAAAAAGTGAAATGGAACGGGTTTAACACCCCTATCAACACTATAATGTTATTTAAGAGGCGGCACCTCCGAGTTTAACGTCCATCTCCGAAAGGGGGGGGGGGGGGGGGGGTGAGCCAAATCGGAAATTCGTGTAAAGTGCCTTTCCCGAGGACACAACGTCAGACCGAGCTGAGGCTCAAACCCCCGAACCATGACATTACAGTACTTCTTCCAACTTCTCAAGTCGCATAAAGTGTACATCATTTATTGGTAACAGTCTCATTGAGCCCCCCCCCCCCTGTTAACATCAGTTGAAAGCATTTTTTTTTGCATGATGTCATAGCGATCCTAAGGATACCACACGAAGGAAAAAGTAAACAAAAGTAAGTCATAGCCATCTGTATAAGGCCCTCACAGAGAGTGTAGACCCCAGATGCACTGGTCAATTCTGAAGAGAATGCTCAGATATACCAGTAAATTATGAAGAGGGGGCTCAGATGAACTAGTAAGTTCTGAACTCAGATGTATTAGTAAGCTCTCAAGAGGGGGCTCAGATATATCAGTAAGCTCTGAAGAGGGGGCTCAGATGCACTGGTAGTAAGTTCTGAAGATTGGAGACCCCAGATTACTAGGAAGTTCTGAAGAGGGGGGGGGGGGGCTCAAGTAGACTTTTACTCGTTCAACTGTCTGATACACATCTCATAACACAAAGACCGTCTGGTCTGTTCAGGAACGAGGTTATAATCATAATGACTTTGTTGAGTAATGAGTAAGGCTGCAAGATGCTCTTAGTCTAAAATTAATACATCAGCAAGGAAGAAAGGATGTTTGGGGGTGAGGGACGTAGTCAAGCAGAAGAGCCGCCTCTACACTCACTGAGCTCACGTACGTGTCATCAGGCGAGAATTTACCGCAGCTTCAAGAAGAATAAAGCAAAAGAGCTCCCATCAACACCTCTGTCATTAAAAAAACATGTCTCTGTTCATGGTGTTTTATGCCCTCATCAATAGAATTTAGATCATTCAGGAGGCGGGCTGCTTCAACCTTGGCCTCTCAGGACTAACCAGGTCAAGAGGGATTAGACATGTAAACACATTAAATCAAAAAAACCCATATTTGTATAGTATTATCTTCTCGTCTGTCTGTCTGTCTGTCTGTCTGTCTGTCTGTCTGTCGGTCAGTCTGTCGGTCGGTCGGTCGGTCGGTCGGTCGGTCGGTCGGTCGGTCGGTCGGTCGGTCGGTCGGTCAGTCTCTGTCTACCTTTCCATCTTAGTGAAAAGTTGATGAAAAGATAAGAAATGTTCACATG
>NW_004798093.1:20787-28921 GCF_000002075.1 Aplysia californica | reverse complement strand
AAAGTAAAGAAATAGGACCTACCAGTGGCGCCCTCCAACCGCCCGCTAATAAAGTCAAATAAAAGCCGAAGACTACAGGTTTTACAAGACAGTAACAAACACAAAATAGGAAGGAGGAGAGATAAAGACGATAGACGTTTGATAGGAAAGAAGAAGAAGCAGACCGCACCAGAGCACCCACCAACCATCCACATGATTAGCAAGTAAAATATATAAAGAATAAATCTTCCTTGAAGCTCGCGAGGAAATGACATCAAAATATAACCAAGTAACAGGTAGGAGAACGAATTGCAGATCTATATCTCTGCGGATTCTTTTACGGGGCATTTCAATAATGTTTTGTATCTTCTTTTCTTTTAATGTAGGTGTTTTTTACTCGGAGAAAAAAAAATATCCTCCCCACTCGGGAATCGAACCCAGGTCTCCTGCGTGCGACAACGAAGCGCCTAACCGCTACACTACAGCAGCCGGTACATATTGTATCAGTGATAAGTCCGTAATTAGCTGAACAGTGAGTTCCTTCAGTGACTTGTTCTTAATGAGCTGAATTCTGAACCGTACCAATACGTTCTTAATGAGGTAAACAGCGAATTGTACCAATACTTTTGTCAAGAGCTACTAAACAGTGAGTTCACGTCTGTAATGAACTAAACACCGAATTGTACAAATACGTTCTTAATGAGCTAAACAGCGAGTTGTACCAATACGTTTGCCATGAACTCAAAGGTGAGTTTTACCAATACTTTTGTCATGAGCTAAACGATGAGTTCACGTCTGTAATGAACTAAACACTGAGTTGTACCAATGCGTTCTCAGTGAGCTAAACAGCGAGTTGTACCAATATGTTAGCCATGCGCTAAACAGCGAGTTTTACCAATAGGTTTGCCATGAGCTAAACAGCGAGTTTTACCAATATGTTTGTCATGTGCTAAACAGCGAGTTTTACCAATAGGTTTGCCATGAGCTAAACAGCGAGTTCATGTCTGTAATGAGCTAAACAGCGAGGTGTTCCAGTACTTTCTTATAATGAGCTAAACAGCGAGTTCACGTTCGTAATGAGCTGAGTTGTTCCGATACGTTCTTATAATGAGCTAAACAGCGAGTTCACGTTCGTAATGAGCTGAGTTGTTCCGATACGTTCTTAAGAGCTAAACAGCGAGTCGCACCAATACGTTAATATGGGCTTTACCAGTGAGTTCCAATATTTTGCAATATGTGGCAGTCAGATAGGGCGTATGTATGTAATAAGTCATTGCACAAGATCGTATGGAGTTCATGCAGCTTATGCAGCTTCAGCCATACACTGGGAAGAGAATGCATGTTAGTATACATTGCATACATCTCGCCAGACAGCTGTTCAAATGTACAGTTGAACAGTCTGCCGACGACCTCTGATTTAATCAAGCATAATACGTCTGTCCAGTAAGTTAGTCTGCTGACAACTTTCTGAAAGTTATACCTGCCTGATTGGAGAATATTGTCTGTCTGCACAGATATCTGTCTGTACCATTTGGCACGCCTTTTAGATTGAGTGCACACTTCATACGACTTTGTTGAAGTCAAAAGATTAGACATAAGTAGGTAAGTACTGTACTGTGTTATTATTCAACACCTACACTACACCCCGAAAGAGCTGCATGTACAGTGGAGTCCAATTAAACAGAACACGGTTAATCCGGAAGCAGAAGTAAACCGAAAGAAAATATAATCCCCATTTTTTTCTTCTCCTTCTCTTTGAGAAACCTCTGTGGACCCCTAAAACCCAGTGAAAAAAAATAGTAAAATGGAATGGGTTTAAAACCCCTATCAACACTATACTGTCATTCAAGAAGCGGCACCTCCGCGTTTAACGTCCATCCCCGAAAGGGGCGAGCCAAACAGGAAATTCGTGTGAAGTGCCTTTCCCGAGGACACAACGTCAGACCAAGCTGAGGCTCAAACACGCGAACCATAACATTACAGTACTTTTCCCCACTTCTCAAGTCGCATAAAGTGTACATGATTTATCGGTAACGGTCTCGTTGAGCCCCCCCCCCCCCCCCCCCTCTTTAACATGAATTAAAAACATCTTTTTTTTGCATGATGTCAGAGCGATCTGTATAAGGCCCTCACAGAGAGTGTACACCCCAGATGCACTGGACAATTCTGAAGAGAATGCTCAGATATACCAGTAAGTTCTGAAGAGAGGGCTCAGATGAACTAGTAAGTTCTGAAGAGAGGGCTCAGATGCACTAGTAAACTCTGAAGAGGGGGCTCAGATGCACTAGTAAGTTCTGAAGATTGGAGACCCCAGATTACTAGGAAGTTCTGAAGAGGGGGCTCAACTAGACTTTTACTTGTTCATCTGTCTGATACACATCTTATAACACAAAGACCGTCTGGTCTGTTCAGGCACGAGGTTATAATCATAATGACTTTGTTGAGTAATGAGTAAGGCTGCAAGATGCTCTTAGTCTAAAATTAATACATCAGCAAGGAAGAAAGGATGTTTGGGGGTGAGGGACGTAGTCAAGCAGAAGAGCCGCCTCTACACTCACTGAGCTCACGTACGTGTCATCAGGCGAGAATTTACCGCAGCTTCAAGAAGAATAAAGCAAAAGAGCTCCCATCAACACCTCTGTCATTAAAAAAACATGTCTCTGTTCATGGTGTTTTACGCCCTCATCAATAGAATTTAGATCATTCAGGAGGTGGGCTGCTTCAACTTTGGCCTCTCATGACTAACCAGGTCGAGAGGGAGTAGACATGTAAACACATTTAATCAAACAACCCCATATTTGTATTAGTATTATCTGTCTGTCTGTCTGTCTGTCTGTCTGTCTGTCTGTCTGTCGGTCAGTCAGTCGGTCGGTCGGTCGGTCGGTCAGTCGGTCGGTCAGTCTCTGTCTACCTTTCCATCTTAGTGAAAAGTTGATGAAAAGACAAGAAATGTTCACATGGCTTCCTGAAAATAAAATAACCACGTTAACCATAAGACTTGTTCCAGAAGATGCGCAAGGAGATAAAATATATCGTCAGTGTCGCAAGCAATCCATTTATATCCGTTTGGGTACTTTTTACACCAAAGACAACAAAAAAATAGTTTTTGTCATGTTGTTCCTAAAAGGAATCATGACAAGCAAGAAAATAGTTAGCATTATCCACAGTATTAAACTGAATTTTGGTGATTACGTTGAAATGTTTATCTTTGATTGAGCTTTGGGAGGATGTAAAAACCGAAAGTGTTCAGAATTGAGACTTAACTGGATTGCTTGCGACAGTGATGATATATACAAATGCGGTTAGTTGGGTGAAGTTCAGTTAGCTACAACATTGCACAGACAGTCAGACTGTCCAGGGTTTAGCGAGTCCTCCGTGACCATGTCCAGGCAGAGATAGCGCCATTGTACACAGAGAAACTTGCACACCAAAAGCGCTTGCGGCTCTCGTGTCCACGAGATAGCATGGATGCTGCTATCAGGGTGGCCGATATACGTGTATACACACACACACAGACACAACTATAAGAACTTAATACACCCAGGCTTCATCTATGATGCAGGAAATCTTTTGTGTGCGAGAGGGAAAAAAAATACAGGAAAGAAATGAAAAACCGATCAAAAAGATGATACGAGAAGAAAAAAGAAGTACAGACAAGCCATAGCGACAAGTAGTCCAAGCACATGACGAGCAATTAGAAAGATGAACGCCACGTGACCATGCTAGGATAGGGTTCAGGTCACCTCAGGGTCAGCGCCATTGGTTTTCCAAATTCGCGATCGACTCAGATTGGAAAATCTGTCCGCTGGTAGGACAAGGATGGGATGAATTTGTTTAAAAACATGGACAAAAGACAAACAAACCGCATACAGTTGGTGTGCAGCTCTAGCGTTATGAAACTGCGGAGAGCCGTGATTAGAGCCTAGCTTGTACAAAATACAAAGTTCCTGGCAACACAATAATTTAGGAAGCGCAGTAAGCACAGATAAAAAATATCATCTGCGTCAATTGCCACATAAATACAATTGTAGATATGTCATAACATCTTTGGAAAACTGAGGGGGGGGGTTTTGGGGGGGAGGGGGTAATGTACTTGCAATGAAGAACAAAGTATTCTCTACAAAAATACCAAAAGGGTAGATACAATTTTGAACAAAGACTTTTACAAAATTTTAAAAACATGAAATACTACATTTAAGTGTTTACATCACCTCGTAAGCTGGATTATTCAAGAACATGTTCTATCTATCTGACATACAATAAAACACCAAAGAATATGATAAGCGTGTGCTAAGAAATACAGTTTATACCTTACAACATAAAGTGTATGCCACTGATTAGGACAAGAGGCAACTAGATTTGTCCAAACCCCCAGTCAACAGAAACACACAGTTACTATGTTACTATTTCATGACGAATAAATGTTACTATTATATGATAAATACTGTCACTACCAAAACTGCACAGACTATATCCCTTTATTCAAAACATTTTTCTTCTATTCATGTAAACTCTTCTCCAACATCAGTAAGGTCAACAAACAAAACAAAAAAGAACTTAGAAAGAAGAATTGACCACATAAAAAATACAACATATAAAAACTTGAAACCACATTGTTTTCATTGTCAAATATAAACTTACCCTGTAGCAAAAAAAACAGAAGCAGAATTATGAGCTTGATTTTTTTATAAAATATGTTTTGAAGGACCATGAGAGACACGATGAGCAAAAGACTGGATGTCTTTTAGTTTTAGTAAGAGTTTTACAACACTTGCTACACAATTAGGTCATATAAGTGCCGAAGATTAAGGGTGTAAGAAGAGAAAAATTGACACAAAAAACAAGAAGGAGAGATGAGGACGAAGGATACTTGATAGGAAAGAAAGAGCGGAAAAAAAAACCCAGACAGACAGAGCACCCGCCAACCCCCCGCACTTAATGTTTGATAGAAGGAAATATCGTGACCAATCACTGTGCACATATCACAAGGAAAGCGACAAAAGATCAAATCTATTCATGGCCCTAAGGAGTACCCACCTCCTGCAGCCCGCGGCGTCCGTCGTTTGCCCTCTCGCTTCTCCCGGTTCACGTTGAAGGCTGAGCCTGTCTTCAAGGCTTCTAACAAGTTATCCATGACACCTTCCTGGTTGTCGTCTGAGGAAAGAGAGAGAGAGTTGAGTCGTGAGAGAGAGAAACAGACATAGACAGGGGGAGAGGGAGAGTAGTGAGAGTAGTGAAACAGAGAAGCAGACAGAGAGGCAGAGAGGTAGGAGTGAGAAGGGAGAGGTAGGAGTGAGAGGGAAGAAAGAGAGAGGAGGGGGAAGTAGAGAGAAAGAGAGAGGGAGGGAAGGAAGGAGAGAGTGAAAGAGAGGGAAAGAGAGAGGGAATAAGAGGCAGGGGGGAGAGAAAGAGTAGTGAGAGAGTGAAACAAAGAGAGAGCAAGGGAGAGAGACAGAGAGGGGAGAGGTACGGGTGACAGAAAGGGGAGAGGTAGGAGTGACAGAGAGATAAAGAGAAAGAGAGAGAAGGGAGGTGATAGGTGCATACAAAATACTGATTGCAACTGTTATACTTCCCCCATCAACATAATTCAAATCATTTAGAAAGCCAGCAGCTCAAATCCTGACCTTCAGAGCCAACTGGCCTGAGTGGGTGACAGCATCCCAACTAACTGAATGAGTTGCTTGAAACAATAAATTTCCCTAAGCGAGAATCAAACTCAAACCTTCTGCACGCACAGGTGAAGAGCCTGACCATTTCATCAGTCAGACGTCAGAGCAGGAAAGACTGGTCTTAGTTTTTAGGTTGAATAAGAATTTTTACAGCACTTGCAACACAATAAGGTCAAATAAGTGCCAAAGATTAGAGGTGCTTCAAGAGAGCAACAAACATAAGAAAGAAGGAGAAGAGACAAGGACGATACATGTTTGATAGGAAAGAAAGAGCAAACCACACCAGAGCATCCGCCAACCATCCATCAAAAGAAAAGAAGAAAGAAAAAAACAAAAACCCAAAAAGATAACAAACGACAATTACAACAATAACACAAATACACAATTTGATAGACAGTGATGACAGGCTAGTAAAAGAAAGATAAAAAGAATTGGAATTGGTAAATGCAATTAAAATGAAAGAGAAACCACAAGCAGACCACAAACATCTGTTCAAAACGACCCACTCACTGTTTGTCATGTCCAAAATGGCTGCCTGTCTGAGCTTCTTCTCCTTCTTCTCCCTCTCGGCCTTTTCCTTGGCTTCTTTCGCTCTCCTTATCTTTTCCTGTGTCTCTCGTAACTTGGCATTCTCCTTCAAAGCTTTCTGTAAAAAAAACCATGGCCAAAACTCACATTAGAAAAGAAACATTTTCAAAAAGTGAGTCATGCGAAAAATGCACTGTTTTACAATAAATACATAGGCGAGGCATCGTGGCAAAATCAGGTGCTCGTCAAAATAATGAAATCTAAGAAACTGGCATTTTTTCGCCAGTTTTGGCAATTTTTATCATATTGTTTTTTGGCACAATGCCTTTTATGTCCATTTAAAAACACATTTCTCTGTGGATTTTACTGAAAAACATTGCTTAAAAGTACAAAAAATGTAAATTTTCAGAAGCTCACACTCAGAACCCCTAAGCCAATGAGCCGCTGCCAGTGGCTCCGGACACATTCCTCTGCCAAAAACAAGTCTCTTCTACCAGGAGTTCATTCATTAGATGAAGAACCATCAAAACAGTTCACTTGTTTTGATTTAATGACCAGTTTAGTGTCACTTTTATATTCCATACCAAAAGAGGGCCCAGCCCCTGGCATAGTAGGTTTACCTCCCTTGGAGATATAAAGTCCTCCTTTGCTGCTACACCTCTACAGTTTCATTCAGTCTGTCTAGCTTTTCCTGTTCACAAAACAAACATTCTCATATCAATGAGCTTCTCTTTCACTCAAACAAACCCACCTGGAGGCCATCCTTGAAGTTCTTGAGGTCTCCAAAGAACTCCTCCATGGTGTACTTCTTGGGGTCAAAGGCGAAGTACTTAGCAGTGCTGGCGTAGAGAGACTCGAGCTTCTTGAACATGGTTTCCAACACCTCGTGCTGGTCCTTGCCCGTCTGGAGGAACTCGTGGACCACAAGGTTAAGGCCAATCATTCACTACATCTTTCTTTTTTTTAGAGGGGGGAGAGGAGAGTGTTTTACCACGCTTACAACTGCATAATAAGGTCATACCAGCACACGCCACACATTAAACATTTTCAGTTGGTAAGAAATTTCGAATTTTTCCCGAGTGGCACCCGAAGCCTACTCTTATCAATTTTAGACCACCAAGGGATCTTTAACATGCTCAACTTGCAAATGGGACCTCTGGGATTTTTCGCCCTTGTTCGAAAAGGCTAGGTGTAGATCTTTCCTACTAAAAGGTCGGGGTGTGGCTGACAGACAGCAGTAAGAAGGGGCCAAGGAGAAGCAGTAGAAAGGCTGCAGAAAGTCAGGAGCCCAGAGGAGGGGGCAAAGTAGGTGAGGGGGGAGGGGACGACAGCAGATGATAGAACATTGCTAGAGAGAAGAAAAGGAGGTGAAAGGAGGAAATTTAGAGAAGAAAATTTTTCCTTTACAACGCGGATTCGAACCCCGGGCCTTTGAATGAGAGGCGAACACTTTAACCTCTAGGCCTTAAGAGCCCTCTGACTGCTTCTCCCCCACCCCCTATCTGGCATGATCTGTGTGCCTTAGTTTTTGTATTTGCACATAGTGGTTTGGTGATCTCATCTGTTAAGTGTATTATGAAATTGTGCAGACCCACAATTTCAAATTTGAGATCCTAACTTTTCGTTAAAAATACAAAGTTCCTTGCAACATAATAATTTAGTAGGTTGTTAGGCCGTGTGTTCAAACCACGTCAGGAGCCCGATGTTGTGTCCTTGGGAAAGGTACTTTACACAAATTTCACTCACATGGAAATGATTACCTGACTATAGACAGAAAAAATCTTAACGCAAAATCATTCCCGGGAAGCTGAGAGTGCTTCCACGTGTTTCAGGGTCTTTTGGGTAATAATACAGACCACAAAAAGCATAGAACTTGCTGTTGAGTGAGAATATGCGCAATACAAATGCTCTTTACTGTCATAAATATCAAGTAGTTTCTTGTGGAGAAATGTACA
>NW_004798093.1:1744-20230 GCF_000002075.1 Aplysia californica | reverse complement strand
CTATTATTTTTATCATTATTATAATAAAATACTCCTTTGTCAAATAAAGTTTCAATAATGAAAAAGTACAGGCTGTGCACATTATATGTCTTATCATGGGTCAAACATTGTAAACTTCTGTCACTGGGCCGAGTCAGGCTGGGAGGAATTAACAATTTCCTTTGATTGGCAAAATCTGGACAAGAAAAAAGAAAAAAGAAATTCATCTTCAATTGTTTGTGAGTGTGTGTGTGTACATGTATGTGCATGAGTGCATGTGTGCATGCGCACGCCTGCGTGCGTGTGCGTGCGTATATGTCTGTAGGTGAGTGCATACACGTTAATGTGTATGTAAATGTATGTGTTTCTGTGTGTGCCGAAGTACCCACCTCTGGCTGCCTTATCCACGTGGATCATCTCATCCATGAAGCCCAAAATGTCTGGATACTTGTCCTCCAAGATCTGAGCTAGGAAGTGTAGCATGGTCATGGAGCCGTCCTGACTTTTAGTATTCTCCAGCTGAGAACAGAAAAATCAAATTTCGACACATCATCACACCTGGCGACATAATTATATAAATATATCTACATCCAAAACTTTCTCAACATGAATGGTTGCTAGTGCATCTTTAATGATAATGCAATACTATTTATTCTTGATAAAACGTAGATAACAGAAACAAACTAATCTTACCATCACTTTTAGTTTTAGTAAGAGTTTTACGGCACTTGCAACACAATAAGGTCATATAAGTGCGGTAGATTAGAGGTGCTACAAGAGGGTAACAAACACGAGAAAGAAGGAGGAGAGATACAGACAAAAGATGTTCGATAGGAAAGAAGGAGCAAACCACACCAGAGCACCAACCAATCACCCATTTACCTCCATTACTTTGAACACTTGACCCTCGAGTACATGTTCATAGGCATATCCACAACACACAAATGCACACACACACACAATGGCATGCACCCACGAAGGCATGCATGCACACAAGTACACACACACGCACATAAGTACGCATGCACATAAGTACGCACACACACGAACACAATTACGCACGAACACGAACACAAGTACGCACGCACACGCACATCCACACACACACACTCCCTCGCACAAAACTCTCGTCTTCACCAAAAATCTGACCGACGTCATGTCACTTACCTTCGTCAAGAAGCTGATATCAAAGCCGAGGGACTGTGCGTTCCTGGAGCCCGAGTTGAGGTAGTTGCCCATCATGAGCAGCAGCTCCAGCAGCTTGGCAAACTTCCTGCTGCTCCTCACCTCGTCACACGCCTCTGTGGCTGCCACCAGGTCCTGGGACACAACAGAATGTTTTTTAAAGTTTTAGTAAGAGTTTTATGGCACTTGCAAAACAATAAGGTCATATAAGTGCCGAATATTAGAGGTGTTACAAGAGAGTAACAAACACAAAAAAGAAGGAGGGGAGACAAAGACGATAGATTTTTTTATTGGAAAGAAAGAGCTAACCACACCAGAGCACCCGCCAACCACCCAAGCCGAAGAATAGAGGTGTTACAAGAGAGTAACAAACAAACAAGAAGGAAGAGAGATAAGGACGACAGATGTTTGATAGGAAAGAAGGAGCAAACCACACTAGAGCACCTGTCAACTACCCACAGACACAATTATCACAACACAGTACTGTTTGAGTTAAGAAAAACAATAAAACAAATATGATAATGGTCCTCTTATAGTAGGAGAAAAAAAGACATAAAAATCAAGCTATGGTCGGACACAGATACCTCAAACATGTCAGGGATTGACAAATGCGTTCAACTCTTCTAGAATTTGGGAAAACTGTACAGCGAAAAACTAAAGAGACATCGATCGAGGAACGCAAAATTGTACACACTATCTATGATCTCAAATTTTCTGCGTTCATGTTATCTGTGCCTGACAGCATATACCCAGACATGGTCTACAATTACCAACTAACAAAAAAGATTTATTCTAAAAGTAACTGAACACCAGACTTCCTGTAACTTGGCCCATCTTTTTAAGACCTGGGATTTTGTCAAACATTTGTCGTTCCACTTACTATAATGCATTTACTTTTCGTTAGTTGTGTTTTTCCTGTGACAAATGTTTACACTCCTGCATAGATAATTTGCTAGCAAGACAAAAACTTAACTTCGCACATCTTTTTTGAAAAACTCTACACAAAGTCGCTGGACTGAAATTGGATCTTACCGGCTTCACATCGGATACAAGTTCTGGGAAGCGCATTTTGAACAACATTGAGGACAATCTCGGAGTGATGCGTTTGATCGACGACATCTGAAATATGAAAGACAATAAGAATATGTATACTACAAAAACTGGCAGCCCAAAATTCCATATCGAAGAAAATTTAATGACATTACAATATTAAACATGTTCAAAACCTTAGTGCTTGAGTAATCGGAAATCAAGCTTAAAACTCACAGCAAGAGAGACCTCACATACCTAGTCCCAGCCAGATGCACAAAACTGTAGCAGAACAAGTGAGAATTCAAAGTGAAGAGATGACAGGGAAGGCCATCGGAACATTAAAATAACCTCACCGGGTAGGTAGATATACTGCATTTTTATTCAACAATTGTTTTAAATGACTAGCAATGATTCAAGGATTCGAAGATTTCTAGTAAAGAGGTATGCATGTTCAAAAAGCTAAGACTGAACAAAATACAGTTGAACCTGTTCAATATAATCTCCTGTACAAACCACCACTTCCATCTTTGACGTACTTTTCTTTTACATTATAATGAAATTGTCCAAGATGCCCCATTATATCTTTTTTTTTTTAAATCCCACCCCACTTTTCTCCTCTTCTTTTTTTTTTTTCTTCTTCTATGGCTCCCCTCCTCTAGAGTGAGGCAGCCTACCGCATGCAGTCGAATATGTCACGATCTCTTTGGGGTTAACTTTTCTCCTCAACTATCCACGGCCATCTTCAAAAATTTTGATTGTACATGTCACACACACACATCGATCACAAGAACACGACAGAGACAGCAATCATAAAAAAAAAGTACTGACTGTGACAGCAAACTGTTCTGGTTCCGCCAGGTTCTTGTAATCGTCCTTGAACTCGGCGAGCCTCTTCATCTGCTCAGGCTCCGGCATGTACTTGAGGAGCTGTTCCAACATGGCTGCCGTGAGGTTATCCTCGTCCACCGCCAGGATGCGACGTCGGATCTCCTCGTACGGAATTTTGATGGAGCCCAATAGAATAGCTGAAAAACAGAAAAAACAGAAACCATTTATTCCGTGTAATCAACCAAAATTGGCATATGTATTTTCTTCCATAAATCAGGGCACTAATTAAAATGGCACCCCCATCAATACAAGAACACTTTTTTTCATCTTTTCCTCAAAAACATTTTTTTTTTTTAAATCACACCAATATTATCAATTTTCATAAAACTTGAGTCTATGCCAGTCCAATTCGTTTTGTTTTAGTAGAGGTTTCACGGCGCTCGCAACTGCATACGGTCATATGAGTGCAAAGGGGTGGATGTCAACAGAGAAGTCCTTTCAGGGAATCAGACTTACTCTGCTCACCTCTCTAGCTTTAAAAGCACAAAGTCTGCTTCGACTACCAAGGCCCCCTGGAAATAGTGGGTCACAAGAGTGTGACAAACATGCAAAAGAAGTAGAAGAAAAGACAATAGTAAGGATTAGGAAAGAAAAAGCAGCAGTTCCCTGTTGTAGTTCAGGCACAGTCATGAGCATGACATTGTTGGAACAGCCCATTTACAACTCTACTGTTCATTAGAACAAGAAATGTCCCCCCTTTGGAAATGGCCTAAAGACACTTCAGTCAGTGGCACCGCCCCGGGCGGTCTGCCAGTACAAGGATAGATAAAACTCACATAACAGCCACATCTATAACCTTCTCAGGTCTTGCAAAGAACTACCTTCTTCAATAGTTAACGGCTGCCTACCCACCATTTTACTAATCAACAAATAAAAAATTAGCAGTCTGGCTTTAAAAAATCGTAATATGGCCAGGTTTTTTATTGCCTCGCCAGTCCAGGTTCCAAGCCTACATCATCCATACACAAAATGCAGGAGGTTTTTAAAACCCCGTCAAACCCATGTGTGCCTTACTTTGGGATTTGGTGTAGTTAGTTCTTTCTAAACGTAAAGTGGCAATGGGCCATTATGTTTATTTTAGTAAGAGTTTTACGGCACTTGCAACACAATTAAGTCACATACGTGTTGAAGATTAGAAGTGTTACAGGAGAGTAACAAACACAAAAAAGAGTTTTATAGCACTAACAGCACAATGACGTCATATAAGCACCGAAGATTAGGAGTTAGAATAGAGTAACGAATATAAAAAAAGAGGAAAGATAAGGACAGTAGATATTTAATAGGAATGAAGGAGCAAACCACACCAGAGCACCTGCCAACCACCTACATAAATTTCTTTAACACAGGTAATAAATCAATATTTTCCATATATCTTAAGTTGCATTTTAATCTGAATACATCTCTATAAAAAATTATATTGTTCAAACTAGATTTCAAGGTAAAGACTTGTTTTCAATGTAAATACAAAAAAAAACTTACACAAATTTTGACCCGATTTCATATCGAGTACTTTCAACTCCTTGCCCTTTTTGGCAGGTCTTTCTGATGCTTCACTTTCAATCTTTTTGGCTGCGGATGAAAAAAAAAAATCAATTATTTTATGCTATTGCTCATAACCTGTTCCAAAGAGTGTACAAAACAGGAATCCTCACAAATATTGTATATAGAAGAGAAAAAAAAGGAGAATACAATCCAAAAATAAAAGATGTATTAGACAGTCAAGAGCATATGAAGACCTTTACAAAAAAAGATCAATAAAGCAAAAACCAGAAAAACAAACTGACAGCTAGATCATATAGAACAAGAATAAGGTACTGAACAAATTTGATACGGACACATGGCACAGACAGAAATGATTGCTCAAGATTTAAACCCATTATAGAACCCGTCCATTGTTTGTGTGTTTGTGTGTGAGTGTGTGTGTGTGTGTGTGAATGTATGTGTGTGTGTGTGTGTGTGTGTGTGTGTGTGTGTGTGTGTGTGTGTGTGTGTGTGTGTGTGTGTGTGTGTGTTTGGATTTGGGGGGGGGGGGGGTTGCTCTGTTAGTGGGACCTTCTCTACATAGCTAACAAACTTTAGTGAAATTTTACTTTATGTAGAAACAGTAACCAATGACAAAAAGAAATATTTTCACTTCAAGATCAAAAATGGAAATCAACATCTTTAAACATATCACTAACTTCGTCTTACAATACCAGTTTCTAACAATATCAAAGATGAAGATACTTAAAAAGAGAATAACTAAATACCTCGCAGACTATACAAAGGTATATCGATTAACTGACATTCACAATCAGAAGGCTAGAAGACATGAACCAAAGGCAAAAAGCATTGGGCAAACACTGCCATTACATAGGGCTAAAAAGCACAATCATAAATTTATTTTTGTTTTATCTATCTTCAATGCTACCAATTTGCTTCCTTACAATTACAAAATTCTATCTGACATTTTTGGCCGTTTTAAGTTGAACATGAGGTAAAAAATCAAACGTCCTATCTGCTCTATCAAAATAGTAAGATTATTCGGAGTTGTTATCAAGATTTTCAAAGACCTGCATTTTTAAAAAGCACGACATGTTGTGGAAATTAAATTTCTCAAAACTCAGTACTGAGTAGATAGAACTTTGTAATTATAAGAGGATGAATTGTCAGCTTACGAGGGGCTTTGGTGGAGAACATGGTCTCTAAGTTACTGAAGATCTCCGGATTTTCAAACTCTTCCTCGTGCAGGTTTACCCACAAAGACTCTTTGTCCAAAGCTTTGGCATTGACCTGAAAGAAACAAACAAAAGAGAAAAATAACTCTGAAACTAAAACTAAAAAGTGAAAGGCATGAGAAGTATGTGCGCGTGCGTGTGTGTGTGTGTGTGTGTGTGCGCGTGCGTGCGTGCGTGCGTGTGTGTGTATGTGCGCGCACGTATGCATGTGCGTGAACCTGAGTATTTTGAAGGTGATCATAAGAGCAAGTCTGACCGCAATTGTTAGGTCTAGCACTGAATTTTCTTCTATAATAAGCCCTTATTTCAATATCCAAAATTTCTGACAACTGGGACCCTTTTCCAGGCACACACACAAATGGTAGAATTAACTAGTCCAGTACAACAGGCAGCAAAGTAGACACTCACTCACCTTGTTCCAATTCAATCTCTTTGTCTGCGTGTTGGTTGAGTATTTCTTCTTCTGCTTCATACCATAAGGCAACTGGTTGGACTGGGGAGAGGGCATCATGCCGGGGGGAGGGGGAGGGCCCCCGCCAGGGGGTGGAGGGGGGCCCATACCAGGAGGAGGAGGCGGAGGAGGGGGGCCACCTCCAGGCGGTGGAGGGGGAGGAGGAGGGGGAGGGGGGCCGCCACCGGGTAGGGGTGGAGGTGGGGGAGGAGGGGGAGGGGGTGGGCCCCCGCCCGGGGGAGGTGGGGGTGGTGGTGGAGGGGGAGGGGGCGGCCCGCCTCCTCCCCCGGCCCCCGCTGCTCCTTTCTCTAAAGCTGCGCTGATGTTGGCTCCGATGCCTTGGTTGATCTGGGGAAACAGCAAGTGGCTCACCATAAATGAGGGCTGGGCAAGGCGACCCCGTGTACACACAGAGTTCAGTTCTGTGATCTCATCTCAACGCATCCACGACCCGGTACAGCTTTACAAAAATGTCCACTCAATACTTATTCCCAGAAATTATGACACAGAGGAGCGTTTTTGGGATAACTTTCTACACATAATTCTCCCCCATTTCAGAGACTCTCTCAAGTCAAGTATAAGAATGGTGTCTATTATAAATTTAATTATGATTTCAAAAAAACTTTAAATTGAAATTCTTCCATGATTATTGACCCAAAAGAGCAAAGCATACAAAGCATTTTTGAAACATCCTTAACGAAATGTGTTGAACTTTTTCAAAATAATGACTAAAGAGTTGGACACAAGGTAAAACCGTGCTGGATCTAGGTTATCCCATGCCAAAAGTATTTATGCTTAGTCTACAGGTACAAACAAAACGGCACCGATTCTGGAAAAAAATAATTGAACCTCAAAGTTTTGATTTCTCCATTTCTAGAACTGAGACTACATTAGCAACATAAATGTTGGATATATCAACATATTTCTTTAAAAACATGACCAATTATAAAGAATCAGGGGGCAAAATACTGATACTGATCCTTAAACTGAAATCAAATCAGTAACATTATAAATATTTCATATATCAATATAATTCTTTAAAAAACCATCACTAAATGTGAACAATCAGGGAGCAAAATACTGATATCAAGAGCACCTCCAGTAAAACAATACAATTTGTTTTAGCAACTGGCAGTTGTTACAAGTACAAGACATTTCAAAATAAGCATAAAGGCATCCCATCCACATTACCTTTCCTCCAGAAGACAGTGTAGTTTTAAGAAGCCTTTTACGGCACTTGCAACACAATTAGGTCATTTAAGTGCCAAATATTAGACATGTTACAAGAGAGTAACAAACACAAAAAGGAAGGAGGAGAGATAAGGATGATAGATGTTTGAAAGGAGAGAAGGAGAAAACCATAGCAGAGCACCCGCCAATCACCCACTCTCGAGAAGACAGAAAACTGGAGTACCTTCTAAAAATCATAATATTTGCTCTGTCAACCTGCAAATACATCGAAAGCTGCCAACTTTTCAGAATCAAAGTACAGCCTCTACTCACTCGGGTGGTCAAGATGGTGGGCACTGAGCAAGTAACCCCCCCCAACTCTTCACACACACTTTTCGGCATCCAATAAAGTCACTCTTCTTTCGAATTATCAAATACAAATCCTGTCTTGAAATTTCATAATTCCTTTTCCACTATCTGAAGTCCGTGAGGAACAATACTAGAAGCAAAAAAATTAAGAAAATAAGTATTTTCCAACACAAATACGTTCTTACTTACTCAGAGCCCAAAAAAAGAACTAAATATTTGTTTTTGTGGGTAAATGTTGGCGAAGCTATGCACATCTCACAACGAAAAGAGTAACACAAAAAAGCGTAACTGCCCTTCCACGGAAATCACCTTCTCTTTGAGTTGCGACAGCTCCAGCTCGTACTGCTGGACTTTGCTCTCCAGGCTGGTGGCCTTGGCCTCCGACTCCTGCTTGGCGGTCAGCGCACTGTCCAGCTTGAGTGTGATGTCGGCCACGCTGATGTCACCCGTGTCTTCAAACTTGGACCGGTCTGACAGGCTGCCTGTAGCCACAAGACAAACACATTTATACAATATCAAACAGCAACAACGATAATATCAATATTATTACTACTGATAAGAAGAAAAGAGAAGAAAAAGAAGAAAATCATCATAATAATAATAATAATAATAATAATAATAATAATAGAAATAAATTATTACATTAAAATTTATATTCATATTAAGTTTCATTCACAACGCTCACAAGTTTTTATCATAACAACTAAGTTAAAGAGAGTTCTCATTCTTTGTTCACAAGCTATCCTTCCTTTACATCCGTTTTTAAAGTGAAGGGTATGTTATAAGTTAAGTTTGAGTTTCTTAAAAATAGAATCACTATTTCTTTCCATAAGGGGCTTAGGACCCTGGGGTCCACCAGAATCGAGAAGGGGGGGCTGGGACTCAAAGGTTTTAACCCATTGAACCCTGGGCCCTGAACGTTAAATGTGCTATACTGGGCTCCTGAGTAATTTCTATATATACTTTTCTACAGCTCACTTTAGCGTTGATTTTATCTATTTGTCTAATTTCGTTTGTTGTAATATATGCTGGTGTATATAGTTGCCGCTTTTTCATATTTGTGGTCTCTTTCTGTAAATACACTTCACATTTAGGTAAGTGTGCCATACCGATCTTTCGGTACCCCACAGTGTTTGCTACATTGAGTTCATACAGATATTTCGGTATCGAGGGATCAAAGGATTAACTCTTAGTGACTAATAAACTTACTCAGCAGGGGTTCCACATCAATTTCAAACCGTCGAGTATATCTGAAGTCAGGGTCTACACCGCTTCGATGAAGAACGATTTGTGTGATACACTCTTCAATCAACTTATAGTACTGGGGTCTGCAGAGAAAACCAATCAGAGGAAATAATGAGCTGAATGGCATCACAGAAAAAAAATGAGGCAAAGACATACTCAGTTCATTGATCATGCAAATTTATCACTGACAGTTAAGCTACAAGAGTTTGTAGAAATCGGACAACTTTACTAGCATGAAAGGGACCCCTTAGCATTAAAAGGAGGACACAGGGGAACATTTTAGAGTTTAGAGAAGACCATTAACGAAAAAAACCCAACAAAAACAACAACAAAAAACCCAAACAAAAACAAAGTTCATTTACATAAAACTTATCAGCATTTCAATAAGAGCTATATGTGAGGTGTGCTGACAAAATGAGTTACTTCTCGCTGTCCAAGAATGGAGATATCGGCCGAACATCGACACTGCGGTCAGATTTATAGATTTCTAATTGATGCCATTTTGTTCAAGTTTACCATGTCTTTTATTCTTCCATACTTACAAATTGTACAAACTTCACCTATAAAGTTGATGTATCAATTTCCATAAGGCTAAAATCGGAGAAGTAACTCATTTTGTCAGCGCACCTCACATATACTCGTCCACAATTTGAACACGTGCAAAAAGACAGAAACAGAGACTTGACAATAAACACATCTCGACTGCTTAATGTGAGACTCTGCCATACGCCATTTGGAAAAGTGACATATGACGGATGGGAGTTTTGCCCTGAGCAGTCCATATGAATATGTCGTTCCAACCCTTGCATTATACTGACCTGGCGTTCATGTCGTCTCGGATAGACAGAAGGTGCTGCAAGATAGACAGAAAGTAGGGCTCTGACACTGTATTGTTGACCGTGCCCAGCAAGAGGTTGAAGCATGACCGGGGGTCTCTGGAGCAAGTCAAGGAAACAAAACAAAACAAAACAAAACAAAACAAACAAACAAAAAAAGAGAGAAAAATCAATACACAACAGGAATCTACATCCACAGTACCACAAACTAGATTCTTGAAAATTGTAAATATAGATTGTAAAGCGCATAGTGATTGCTGTTGAGCAGGAATTTGTGCTATACAAACGCTATCTATTATTATTAATACTAAAAGTATAAAAATTGTCTTCCCATAAATTCCCCAACTACCTCCTGCCAAAGGCAGTTGCAACACTATATGGTCAAATAAGTGCCATAAAGTAGAGGTGTTACACGAGAGTAACAAACACAAAAAAGGAGTAGGACAGATAAGGACGACAGATGTTTGATAGGAAAGAAGGAGCAAACCAAAACAGAACATATGCCAACCACCCGCTCGAAAAGAAAATCGGGAGCGAAGATCTTCAAAAATCGCAACACGGAGGCACTCAAGGATATTCAATCTCCAGGCGTATGTTGTCATAGCGATGAGAAAACTCCTCCATGTCCTCATCTTTGTGCTCATGAAAAATGTGAAGGTGGGTCCTCAGTTCTTCATCCTCCTGGGCATCCAACCACTGTGAAGAGATACATTTTTAAATTATTATTACTATGACTACTGTTACTCATATTATTATTACCATTATTATTATTACAAATATTACGGTGATTACTTTTGTAATTATCATTATTATTGTTGTTGTCGTTGTTGTGGTTATTTTTATTATTATGATTATAAAATACAGAGCCCCTATCCCAATGTGGCTTTAAAAACATTGCATTGTTCACATCCAAACTAAAACTGGATACTTCATAACAGTCGCACAACTAGTATTCACTCTCTCTCTCTCTCTCTCTCTCTCTCTCCCTCCCTCCCTCCCTCTTTCTCTCTCTCTCTCTCCCTCCCTACTTCCCTCCCTCCCTCTCTCTCTCTTTCCCTCCCTCCCTCCCTCCCTCTTTCTCCCCCTCTCTCCCTGTTTCTCCCCCTTCTCTTTCTCTCTCCCCCACTTTTCTTTTTACAGGAGTACACACTGACAACAAAACAATACAGAAGAACAGAAACCTTTGCTGTAACACAGGGAAAAGATCAGACCAGGTCAAAACTAGACGTACACGGATCAGTCTTTAACAGACAGATATGCAGACAGACAGACAGACAAATGGGCAGACAGGCAGACAAAAAGACAGACAGGCAGATAGACAGGTAGACAGACAGACAGACAGATAAATGGGCAGGCAGGCAGGAAGGCAAGCAGACAAAAAGACAAGCATGTGAAAAAAAAAGGTAGATAGACAGGCAAGAACACAGGCACACAGACAAAAGTGCAGGCAGGCAGGCAGACAGGTAGGTAGCAGACAAAGACACAGGCAGGCAGGCAGATAGACAGGCAGGTAGACGGACAAACAGACACGTACACACCCCCACACACACAACAACAACAACAACAAAAATAAAACGTAACAACAATTGCCGTACCCCTATGAGATCAATGAGTCCTGTGCGCATGAACTCATTCCGTAGGTGCATCCTGAAGTCAAGGTCGTCCGGCGTACTCACAATGGCGTTCACCAGCTGTATACAGGCCACCTGTGGGAGAGGAACATGTTGTTGTTGTTGTTGTTGTAGTAGTTGTGGTTGCTGTTGTTGTTCAAAAGTGATAACGACACTCAATCGATAATCCAAAAGTTGAAGTTGTTGTCGTTGCTGCATCCGACAGTAGAGTAATAATCATGTTCCCCATCTGACGCTGAGAGCGTCCGATATTAGTGACAACTGTTTCATTTCATTCTGCGCTAGTATTTTTTGTTTTTTTTAGAACTAATCCCGAACCAAGTCTTTTAGTAATGACTAGGCTTTTGTTTCCGCCATTTAAAATTTGGAAGCAAGCTTTTGGGTCTATAATGAGACATAGTACACCAGGTCTAGGTGACTGTAGAAAAAACTCCCGGAAGCGGTGGAAAAACTCAGGGTTTAAAGAGTTTAGAGGCGGGACCTCAGCATTTAAAGTCAATCTCTTTCATTTAGTTCGTATTTCTAAGCTTCCATCAACACACTTTAGAATATTTAGGGGGCAGGCTTCAACCCTGCCCGTCTCTGAAAACCCAATCTGAGAGTGATACAACATCCCAGTAGAAAGACCGAGAAACTATACTCAATAAACTTCTCCCTTTTCGGGAACAGAACTCTGATCTTCTGATTGCGACCCTTCTCATAGCAAGCACAATCACTTATTTTCATGGCAGGCACAATAACAAACACCTACTCTTAGACGTATGTGTGTAATAATAGTAATAATTGCATTTATATGGCGCATATCCATGCTTTACAGTATGGTCTAAGCGCTTTATAAACTATTGTTACCCCAGCAGACCCTAAAACACTCTCATTCTCGGACTCCTGGGGAGCATACACTGCAAGCAGCAGATTTTACAAGCTCAAACAAGGACAAAATGACAATATCTTTCACTGTCTATGACCTGGTACCTACTTTTCAACCAGGTGAAGGGACAAGAATTTCTAAAGGACACAATATTTGCGACCTTAACGGGATTCAACCCCACAGAATTCAAACCCCCCACCTTATGGTTGCAAGTCTGAGAGCCTAACCACTTCGCCACCGTAAATGTACGACATGTATGTATGTAAACCATTATAAATCAAATTTTCCAACAAGGATAAATAAAAATGGAATTTTATTTTCTTTTAATTTCTTTTTTTCTTCACAACTAACTGCAGTTTTACCTGCATGGGCAGGTTATCCCTCATGCCTAGGCCATTGATGATTGGGATGAACCGCTCCTGACTCCTGATCTCTCCGCACACCGTGATGCCTTCCAGGGCTTTGTCATGACTGGGGACCAACGATTCAGGTCAAAGGTCAGGAAACAAAAGACTCATTACTAGGAGAAAGGGGGGGGAGGGAGAGAGAGAGAGAGAGAGAGACGAGAGAGAGAGAGAGAGAGAGAGAGAGAGAGAGAGAGAGAGAGACAGAGAGAGAGAGAGAGTGGGAGAGAGAGTGGGAGAGAGAGAGAGAGAGAGAGAGACAGAGAGACACAAAGATAGAGAGATAGAGAGAGAGAGAGAGAGAGAGAGAGAGAGAGAGAGAGAGAGAGAGAGAGAGAGAGAGAGAGAGAGAGAGAAACAGAGACAGAGACAGAGAGACAGAGAGAAAGAGGAGGCAAACAAAGGTCAAAGTAAAAGAACAAAATAATCAAGAGTAAAAATAATTAACCCACCAAACTTTCGAAAATTTATGGTCCAGAGGCATAATCAAATATACTACTAAAAACTTCAAGTACAGAGGCAAAACTGTTATAACGCAAAGCAGCTGAAAAGCTCACAGACGACAATATACATCATTCTGAACAGGAAGCCAAAGTAATCAGTTCTTGCACAGAGTTACACATCTCAAGAACAATGACACAGACACCAACCGGCTAC
This sequence comes from Aplysia californica, assembly GCF_000002075.1. Lineage (NCBI taxonomy): Eukaryota > Metazoa > Mollusca > Gastropoda > Aplysiida > Aplysiidae > Aplysia > Aplysia californica. The sequence goes on along the minus strand of NW_004798093.1, from coordinate 6,798 downwards.
GGAAAAAAAATCCATAACTTTTCAGATCCAGAGGAAACGTGCACATGGGGACTAAAAAAACTGTTCCAGATCATACTGTTAAATCCGCCTCTTATCAATGCTATTATGTAATCAAGACAATATTCGGATAATTTAAGATTTCTGGATTTCCAGATTCATCCAGAAAATTGTCACCTCTGGGATGATGATTTCATAAAAATGTGAACAAAACCAGGCAGAGAAGCGCCAACGACGAAAGGAAAACAGCGGAAATACAGAGCTTCGATCCACCTAACTGACATGCACGCGTGAGAGACAGAATCTGTGCTTCTAACATAGGAAAAATTAGTCATGAAAGAAGCTGCACGAAGACAGCCTTGAGATCATCTTAAGCTAAATTAACCGTCTGCTTAGACAAAAAGAGCCATACAAACAAAACCCAGACCCTGACACAAGGGACTTAGGTTCTCACATTAGCACAGGTCTCCTGGAAAGATACTTTGGAACAGTGTACGAAGGAACAAGATATTATCTTGTCACAAGCCGGTTTAAACAAAACATTCTGTGCGGCATTGGTCAGTCATATGAGTCACGAAGGGCTAACTAAAGGCTCACTTTCATGGGTGGCATTGCATACTCTCTACTGTAGAGTGCTACATCTACGATATTATTGACATTACTTCAACGTAACAAATAACATACAACAAAACATTAAATTGCCTCAATTAGACCTTTAAAAAAAAACCATTCCACATATAAAGCTAAGTACTGAAGTCATTTTGATCAGTACAACAGCAACTTCTCTCTTGAGAAAAACTACAAATCATTTCCTCAAAGCCATATAACCTTCACTACTGACTTTACTGAAAATGAATTTATACACACAGGCTGTTCCTGGAAGTGCACCAATCATTTCATCTACGATCCCAATGGTAAGAAACAGAGCTGGGCTATGATCTATTTTCACTAAAAGTTACTGGATTTTCAACATGCCAGTAGTAACGTCCTTAGCTTGACATACTGACATACAAAACAGTATGATCTTGTCAGTGTCAGCTCTCAATTTTTATAGTTTCCTTCCACATCACTGAGACACCAGATATATTTATCTTTAAATTTCTACAGTTTAGGCTTTTTGTTTTTGTTTTTGTTGTTTTGTAAAGTTTTTTACCTCAACACAATAAACAGCTCCCAGACCTAGCTTCATCTTAGCATTCATACTGTCACCCTTTAACATAAACTGATGGAAACCACACAACATAAAGATTATTTAGCGAAGTCATACAGTTCCATAAAGCGGAAAACTTTATTTTGACAGGTCGCTACCTTAGAATCACAAAGTTCTGTCTGACATTTTTGGCCGTTTTGAGTTACAAAGCCCATGAGGTCAGAAAACAAATGGTCTATTTGCTTTATCAAAATCGTGAGATTATTCTGAATTTTTGTCGAGATTTTCAAAGAATTGCATTCGAAAAAGCTTGACATATGAAACTCAAAACTTTTTACTTCAAATTTCTCAAAACCAGGTACTGAGCAGATAGAAAAACTCTGCAATTCTACGTTTGCGAGGTGGCACGACAACAAATTTTCTAGTGAGGAATACACTAAAGTAGTATCTACCCATTGGGGGGAACTAGACAGATAGCGGCCAAGAGCCGCACTGCCTCCAGCATGGTGGGATGGTCGGCCGGGTCCACGGTCCGCGACATGATGGTCAGGGCCTCCTCGTGTTCTAGGATGCGCTTCAAACCAAACTGTAGAGCACACAAACATGCCACACTGTCACGGTTAGTGCCACGGGGAGGGAGCAAGGGGGGAGGGGGAGGCTACACACAGACGACGGACACGAAACTGCCATCCAAAGGGGCAGCGCAACGTGTAACATGCACATTTTATGATTTTGAGAAAAATGCTAAAACTTTGGGCATTTAATTTAGCCTGTCTAAAGTTATGAAAGCTTCTAAAGATGGTTGTGAGGAAATGTAGATACATCACTTTGCCATCAATAATGGGATTGAGATCAGTCACTTACATTACCACTTTGAAAACTACTGTTTCATATGTAGATACGTTGTTGTTCTGTCTCTGACACAAGTAACAAACTAAGAAACAAAAAAACTTGATTTCCTCAGATACTTTGCTATGTCTTGGGACAGCAGAAAAGAGGAAGATGGTGATTTTGAAAAGATCTGTCAAAATGACAAACTTTGAGAGGACAGCATTTCATAAGTACCACTGATGAAATCTTAATTTCCTTTGAAAACCATGCTTCTACTGTGAATTACCACATTAAATTTAAAAACCCAAAAAAATAGATGTCTTAACATTGAATAGACTTTACAAGAGAAAAACAAAACAAAACAAAAGAACATCAAAATTTGGCCACACTGCTGACAATGACCAGGCAACCAAAAGGCTGCAACAAAGACAACTCACATGCATACTAATAAGGCAGAAATGTGGAATTATTAGTCCCTTTCCAAGTTTGAATATACTCTAAGGGACAGCTCTCAGTGCTAACAATGTCTCAATAACATATCAAGCAGGACCATTATAAAGGTCTCCATCAGGGAAAGCACTCATAAGATACACAGATAAACATTTTGCACAGATATCGAGAGCCTCATGCTATTTTATTCCATCTTTCCAGCTTTGACGTAAATGACTTTGAAACACTGATTTACCGTCATAAAACAGTTGTTTTCTAGGTTTATTAAGCGTTTTACGGTACTTCCAACACAATAAGCTGCATGCGACGGCAAAACGCCTAACATCACAGACAGCATTTTGTTTTTAGTTTTCGGTGCAAGTCATTGAACAGGAGTTGCTTGGCTACCAATGATATTACTCAAAAAACAATTCAGTTTGAGACAAAATTAAACAAGATATTAATTTATTCTGTCAAAGAAGGTGAAGCACTAAAAATGAAATCTGAAAAATCCGATGATGGCCATCAAACATCAGAAGAACATCACAGCCCAATTCCAGGTGGGGGACAGAAGTTAAAATCTGAACCCATAACAGTCACTAATATGTCTGGAACAGCAAACTGGTGACTAAATTCCAACACAACAAAAGAACATTCTCTGGATCACAGGACACAAGCTTTAGACACATCTACATAAGGCTGGAAAAGTCAACATAAGTCCCGGTCTATTTGCGATTGAGTCGTTCAGCTACAGCAAGGCAACCTCCCCTATAACTGATTCAATATTTTATGGTGCTGTAGTGGAACCCACAGGGAACACGAGGCAGGGGTAGGCCACGGGAAACATGGAGGAGATGTGTGGAAAGGGACCTGAGAGAGATGAAGCTCACTTGGAACAAGCTTGGAGGGACAGCCCAGGACAGATATAAATGGAAGGAACTTGTATGTGGCCTATACCCTGCCGGGGATGAAAGGCATAGATGACGATTGATGATATTTTTTATGTCACTTTACAGTAAAACAGTCGACCACTGTGCGAGCTACCTACCGTGTTGTTCATGAAAGCTTTCATGCACCGTACACACTCGTATGTGCTCCTCCTCTCTGCAGCACTGAAATAAACAAAAACAATCTATGAAAGAGCCAAATCCTTTATTTAATGAAAGAGACATAGAAAACAAAGGGGTAAAAAGTGAGCATGTCTGTCAGAAGGAAACAAAAAATGGAAACGTTCAGTAAACATGGATAAAAATAAGTGACTAGTAGTTTCAATTTCCTCCGATCAATTTTTGTAATTTTAGAGTTACTTTAGCCCTACCTTCTTAACACAACCGGAAAATAACATACACTGACTATACTTAAAAGAGGAAACTTTTCTCACAAAATATCAAATTAAGGCCATCTGCGGGTTAGATTTTCCCCATTTTTACCCAGTTAAACCATACATTTGTCCCCCTCCATTTTTAAAACCTAAATCCATTTCCTTCAAAGTTTCAAGTGCCTGCATCAATCAATTGTTTAGAAGGCATTTTAAAAAAGGTGTTAAAAAACTATTTTGCAATTTTGAGTCTTGTTTTTTAACATTTTCATTTTTTTTTCGCCAAATATATCTATTTTTCCGACTTTAAATTACATCTTAATCTTTACTTTTCATCTGAATAGCTTAATTATAATTATTTTACACAATATACATCCATAGGTGACCTGTACTGAAATAGAGCCCTTTTTGAAGATAATCTTGCAGCTTTTGTAATTTTTTGGGGGGGTTAAATGTCCATGCTCAAGGGGTAACTTAAAGGTGAGCAAAATAGGATGAAAAGGTTGCTCACTCTGCCCATGTCCAAATACAGTCAAACCTGTCATGACAGTCACCTGTCTAGAACGGACATTTTTCTCCTTGACAGTGGGTGGCCACCTTAGACAAGTTCGACTGTACTGTACAGTACACATACTACACCATTCTTCATCACCAGCAGCAGGAATCAGAAAAGAAAAGGTAGTTTAGCTTAAGTAAGAGTTTTACGGCAGGCACTTGCAACACAATTAGGTCATCTTAGTGCCGAAGATTAGGGGTGTGTGATAGTGACATACAACTAAAGGAAAGAGGAGAGATTTGGACGATAGATGTTTAATAGGAACGAAGGAGCCAACCATACCAGAGCATCCGCCAACAACTTACAGAAAAAGTAGAAAATAAAACAAGGGTAGCTACTGGAAAAGAACAAATCAATGTAAAACAGTGTAGAAAAAAGCACTTACTTGTCACAGCAGTACGTGAGATTCCTCAGGATAGCATTCAGGCCACGGTCACCAAAGTCTATGACCCAGCTGTGGAAAGGCAAAACAAAACAAAAAATTACACACGTCATCAATGTACCATCACACAAAACAGATACAGATATTTTAGTAAGAGTTTTAGGCACTTGCAACACAATAAGGTCATATTGGTGTTACAAGAGAGTGACAAACACAAAAAAGGAGGAGAGATAGAGAAGATGGGCTTTTTTATAGGAAAGAAGGAGCAACCACCCACACAAAACAGAGACAGGGGAGATTTAGTTCTAGTTTTAGTAAGAGTTTCACAGCACAATACTGCAACACAATAAGGACATATAAAAGCCGAAGATGAGATGGTGTTAATACAAGA
>NW_004798093.1:0-889 GCF_000002075.1 Aplysia californica | reverse complement strand
ACACACACACACACACACACATACACACACACACAAACAAACATGCACACACACGCAGGCTTACAGTCACATGCATAATATAAAAGAACAGTAATATATAAAGAATAATAATATTAAGGGGAAGAGTTCTGAGTTTGAGTTTTTATTCCTCTCAGAAAGAGTTTTAAAGCACTTGCAACACAATAAGGTCACGTAAGTGGCGAATGTTAGTGGCATTACAAGACAGTAACAAACATAAAAAAGGAGGAGACATCAGGAGTAGAAAAGCATGATCAGATGAGATCAAATCAGATCAGATCAGATCAGATCAGATCAGATCAGATCAGATAGGATCAGATCAGATCAGATCTGGTCCAGTAGGATTTAAATGTCTTTGATCAGTGCACATTGGACCAAATGACTTTTGTTTTGTTTCATCAAATTTGACCCGAAAGTCCACCAGTGAAGTCCAAAAAAGGGCCTCTCGAATTCTGATTCTGTGCGGAAACAAAAGATCTGACGACATACTTTCCCTAGGAATGCTTGTTTTAATTGTTTTTATTGAGAATTTTACAGTACTTGCAACACAATTTAGTCATACAAGTGCCGTAGATTAGAGGCGTTACAAGAGAGTAACAAACTCAAACAAAAAAAACCGGAGGAGAGCAGATAAGGACAATAGATGCTGGACAGGAAAAAAGGAGCAAACTACACAGGAGCACCCGCCGCCAACCACCCACTAACCATTTGAGAGGCTATGTCCAAGGCTATAACTTATTTCTCGTTGCCATACTGAGAGTTGGTTCCAATCCCCGTTTAGCTTAAGTAAGAGTTTTACGGCAGGCACTTGCAACACAATTAGGTCATCTTAGTGCCGAAGATTAGGGGTGTGTGATAGTGACATACAACT
>NW_004798092.1:335211-336220 GCF_000002075.1 Aplysia californica | reverse complement strand
TTCCATCGCAAGCCCTTTCTATGATGGGCCACGTTTTCGCCTCTTCCTGTTCTTAAAAACTGTCTGGGCCCTCCGTTTTCCGAGGAATCCAGCTCTCCGTCTTTCAGTTTCTGCCTGCAGTTGTAGGTGGGTTTTTTTGGGGGTTTTTTTGTTTGTTTTTTTGGGGGGTGGGGTTAGGGGAGGGTTGTTTGTTTTTCCCTTCCTCACAATATCCGTTATGTTGTGTTTCTCTTTATTCAATAAAACACGAAAAAAAGAAGAGTTACAGGTTTGTGAGTTATTCACAATTTAGAGTGGTTTCGTCTAATATTGTGTGCTTTATGACGATATTATTCTAAAGAGTTTGTGTGTTTGTGTCGTCTGGCAGGTCGCTATCAAGTACATCAAGAAGACAAAGATCCAGGACGAGAACGACCTGGTCAGGATACGGCGGGAGATCCAGATCTTGTCCAGCCTACGTCACAAGCACATCGTCAACATCCGGGAAGGTGAGTACACGATGGCACGTGACTGGTGTCCCTTCCATGGCTCCTCCCTCTGACCTCTGATCTCTGACCGCTGACCTCTGCTGTTGTGTGCGTCCTTGTCTCGGGTGTGTCTCTTTTCCCATGTGTGTTAGATGGGGTGGTTGGCGGGTGCTCTGATATGGTTTGTTTTTGGTTCTTTCCTATCAAATATCTATCGTCCTTTTCTCTCTCTCTCTTTTCTTTGCATGTTACGTTTCAGTAACGCCTTCTAATCTTCGGTATGTACAAGACCTATCATTAGTGTTGCAAATGCCGTACACATGTTACTAAAACTAAACTAAAATACAATGTAAAAGTCTCTGGGGGGACATGTAATAGTGATCGAAAGAAAGTGAGGAGGGTGGGGGCTGTTGTTTTGAGTTTCAGCAATCTCGCGATGCAGACATGGATAGGTAAATTGTGGGAAGAGGTTGGAGGGGTGGAAAGAGAAAGGAGGTACATGGATAGAAGGAGAAGGTGAAGAGAGAGAGAGAGAGAGAGAG
>NW_004798092.1:328932-330292 GCF_000002075.1 Aplysia californica | reverse complement strand
GGAGGCTGTGAGATACAGGGAGATTAAGAATGAAGAGGAGGAACAATGGGGAAATAAAACTTTTATTGCTGGTACGCATTTTTAAAAAAATGTAAAGCAGTCGGATTTCTTTGTGCGGCGTCCTCAAAGAATAGATTTGGATAACATTCTCGCGACCCTCTTTGTGTACCTAACCAGTCAAATGACTTTTGGAAAATTGGAGAAGGAAATGTCATCTTGTCAATCTGTTAAATATTTTCCATTTTGTTGTTGTTGTTTTGTTTTTTTGGTTTTGTTTTTTTGCCATGACTTTCTGAGTGGGCACGTTTATATTGTTGAAATTCTTACTAGTACACTGCTCCAGGGTTTGTAAATGGGTGGTTGGATTGGTGAATAGGCTGTTGAACAAATAAAGTAAATTTATGTCCTTTTGAGGAAAGAAAATGAGAGAGAGAAAGAGAGAGAGAGAGAAGGACGAGGAAAAAGAAAGGGTGGTATGCAGGGAGGAGCATGAGTGTTCGGTTTCTCTTGTCGTCTAACATAAACGAGTTTCCCGCTCTGCTTGCACCGATATAATTTCCTCGAAATAGCGACAAGTGCTCGCCTCGCACGGCGATCTCGTTTCTGAAATGACATAAATATTGACATTTCTTAGATCCGGGTCCCCCGCGAGTGGCCTGGTATTGACCCGCTACTATCGCGCGCGCTACGGTTGGGGGAAATTTTGAAATTCCTCGAACATTCCTGAAGGTACCCCCTCTCTCTCTCGATATTAACTGGTACAACAGCACACCCGACGGTTACATGGACGTACTTGTGTGTTGAAATTACCGTCATGTATTTCATTATACACGTTTTTAAATCTTTTTTTTTTCGCTTGTTTTTTTTTTTTTTTTTTGTTTTGTTGTGGTGGGTTTTGTTGTTATGCTTTTTTTTCTTTCTTTCTTTTTTGTTTTTTTTTTTTTTTTTTTGGGGGGGGGGGGGTTATTAGATATGATGCTGTCTGAGCAGCGCTTAGGTTGTTGGGATTTTCGTGGCTCTCCGTCTTATCTTATTGGAGACGGTCAGTGAAATTGGGACGGAGGGGGATTGAGAATTAGGGTGAAGGGGAAAGGATGAACTAGGCCGTCTAATCGTCAGGAGGGAACGTATCACGCACGAGGGGCTCTCTAAAAATACAAGACGATTATGCAGCTTTGGATAGCGACACAGCGGTGCACTATGGCGTAAACTCCCGCCTACGGCTAAACCGTGGTTCTGTTTTGTTTTTGTCCTTCCCCCCTCTCTCTCTCTTTCTGTATCTATCGCTCTCTCTCTACCTCTCTAACTCTCTTTTTCTCTCTGTCTGTCTTCCCGTCTCTCTCTCTCTCTCTCTCTCTCT
>NW_004798092.1:326458-327839 GCF_000002075.1 Aplysia californica | reverse complement strand
GTACGTGCGTGGGTGTATCTGTTTGTAGATTAGGCACCGTTTTTAGAGAGAGGGGAGACTGACACATACAGATATAGATAGACACACACACACACACACACACACACACAGAGAGAGAGAGAGAGAGAGAGAGAGAGAGAGAGAGAGAGAGAGAGAGAAATATGATGTCCACTCCCTGTGAAACCAGCAACTACATCCCTTGTGCCGAGAGACCACAAAGATCTCCCGAGTCTCTCCGGCCTTTGAGGTGGGGCTCTCACAGAAGTATGTTCGCTATTTGAAACGTTGTTGTTGCTTTTTCCAACTCGATTTTGACGTATGTGTGTGTGTGTGTGTGTGTGTGTGTGTGTGTGTGTGTGTGTGTGTGTGAGAGAGAGAGAGAGGGGGGGGGTAGAGGCGGAGGGGCGTGGAATGAAGGGGTCGGGGGAGAGGTGGAGAGAACGAGAGAGGGGACAGTTGTGTATTTGTGTATGTGTGTGTGTGTTTGTTTGTGTTATAGGCTGACAGACTGAGAGTGTTAACACAAGAAGACAGTAGAATAACTGTACAGGGTGTGAGACGATTTTAAAATAACTGGGTTCAAAGTGTGACTCGTCAAGTTGTGGATGTTCTCATCCCAAAAATAACTTTTGCACGTGTATGTCTGTGTTTAGGTGTTTGCACACGCTCATAATGTGACGCTATTTAGGTATTCGTGCGTGCGTGTGTGCATGGGTGCGTGCGTTCGTTAGTGCTCGCGCGTTGCAAAGAAGAACTTGGGGGGGGGGGGAGGAAAGTTTGCACACTTTATTTGTACGTTCCTTATTTAGAGATTTCGATTTAACAAATTGGGGATTGAGAGGTCGTTTTGCTATTTATGGTTCTGAGTGGGGAAAAACCAGGGGTGTTGAACGTTGGTGGGATCAGGTAGCGATCCACAGATGAAACCCACACGTTCTGATAATTGGCTGTTTACACAGGGAGTAGGGAGGTGAGGGAGGGAAGCTTAAATGTCCAGTGACCCGGGCTAATATGTAACTTGGCATTTCGATCCTCACCCTTCACAGTTCACAGAGGGGGGAGGTGAGGGAATTGGGAGAATGGAGGAAAAGAAGGAGAAAAAGTTATGCTTCTAGACGTTTGATAGGAAAGATTACATCTATCACAGACGCCACATACTGAACACAGGACCGAAACCTGCACCTCCCCTCCACAACCTAAGGATACCACAGGAAGAAACAAGTTTTAAAAAAGTAAAAAGTAAGATAGGAAAGATCAGAGCACCCACCAACCACCCTTAATGTAGGACTTTAGAAATATCTCAACATCACAGCCACTTCACAAGTAGCAATGTCATTTAAAAAAAATTTTTACGGGTTCCTCCCTCCCTCCCCTCACCCCT
>NW_004798092.1:324452-325561 GCF_000002075.1 Aplysia californica | reverse complement strand
GGGGGGGTATTTTTCATGGCCTGAAATGATCGCTATTGTGTCGATGTGCTTCTTTTCCCAATGAAGGCCTAGGAAAACTGCTTTCATTTCTAGTTAACCTCTCGTAGTCCATAAGATACGACAGTTGTTATGCTTTAATCTCATTCTTTTTGTTTCGTTTTGTTTTTCATTCAAAAATTCAAAAAATGGAAATAAATTATCTTCCCTTTGCCGCCTATCGTGTCTGCAGCAGGCTGTCGGGGATTAGGTGACGGTGAGAGGAGACAGACAGACAGACAGTAGACCTTGATGATGATGGAGATTAGCGAAGTCGGGGACAACTTTTTTGTGAGAGGAGGAAAAAAGAGGAAGAGAGTGGGGAGGGGAGGATTTTAAGATGATGATGATGCAACAGATACAACGGCTGTAGGGTTTTCGCTCATTTTTTAAACACACACACTCACACACACACACACACACACACACACACACACACACACACACACCCACACGCACACACATCAACAAACGCGTACTCACGCACACACGCGCACACACACACACACACATTAAGAGAGAGAGAGAGAAAGAGGAGGGGTGGGGAGGGGCGACAGACAGACAAACAGAGAGAGAGAGAGTGAGGGAGGAGGGTGAGGGGTGGGAGGAAGCGCGGGACAGACAGACTGGACAGAGACAAAGACAGAGACAGACCACTAGATTTATTGTTTGATAAAGACAATCCAGTGTCGCAGTTGTGGTTGTTAAGGAGCCGGGAGAGATCTGCGTCACGCACCACGTCCGTTATCCCTGACTCACGATGACGTGGCCCAGCAGACAGTCTCTCTCCTCTCCCCCACCCTTTCCTCCTCCTCCCCCCTCCCTCCGTCTAAACCACCCCATTCTCCTTTCCCTCACTATCACCACGAACAATGTAACGCAGTGTGAATATTAACGACCAGGATAATGCCTGGTGGCTGGAACATTTGTTTCAAGGTGGATAGTTGAGTGAGTCAGGTGTGACGGAAAAAGCCTGCTCATAGAGAGAGAGCAGAGAGAGAGAGGGGGGGGGGTTGAAGAGGAGTGTAAAGTGTGGATGGACAATCAGAGTCATATATTCTGGTGTCTTCTTC
>NW_004798092.1:320889-322911 GCF_000002075.1 Aplysia californica | reverse complement strand
GAGAGAGTGTGTATGTGTGTGTGTGTGTGTGTGTGTGTTTATGTGTGTGTGTGTGAGTGTGCGGGAAGAGTGAACGTCACCCGGCACAGTGGTGACAAACATTACCCTTGTGGCCGGGTGTCGCCGGGGTAAACACTACCATTAAACCTGACCGATCCGCCGACAGAGACGCTCGGACCCCCAGATGACCGTGTATGATATACCTGTCTGTCTGTCTGTCTGTCTGTCTGTCTGTCTGTCTGTCTGTCTGTCTGTCTGTCTGTCTGTCTGTCTGTCTGTCTGTCTGTCTGAGCGCACACAGAAGCGTCCACACACACACATAGTATAAAAAGTACATTCTCCCGCATTTTATAAAAAGTGTTTGTGTGTGTGTGTGTGTGCTCGCATCGCGCGCGCGCGCACGCGTGCATGTATGTGAACTACGTATCACGTAAGAGTGATAACCGTAAAGTGGCTGGCTGTATCATTGAGGGCGCTATTTCCTGTTGTTGAATACAGTGACATGTAAGTAAACGACAACAAGTGTCAGTGCACCAACAGTGGCAGGCAGCACGACATGACACAGAACGGCTAGACACGTTCGAGAACTTGATCTTTGATCAGGCCAGTCACGAGCCACACTACGGTGCATTTGTTATCTTCTGTCCTTATGCAGAATTGACTCTTTATCTGCCGGCATGGTAATAAAAATAATCAGTTTTTAAGAAGAAGAAGAAAAAGAAGAAGAAGAAAGAAGAAGAAAAAAGAAGAAAAAAGCCTACGTGGCGAAACGTCGAGCCGATTCAATAAAACAAAGTTTAAACATTTTTTTATTTTTTTTGTCTGTAAGTCAAACAAGACTGTCCCTCCTACTCTGCCTTTTACATAATGATGATGATGATGATGATGATGATGATTATATGCTCTTCCTTGTTCTAATTTGTGCATTTCACATTAATTGGCAAGCGGTCTTTAGAAATGTTCATGTTCAGATATGCACAGTGAAGACATATTTATTCTGTTGCCATTTCAAATGTGACTTAATGCCAAAGTATATGTCACGTTCTATAGAAATGTGGCTGCCCTCATTTTGTATGCAGTTAAGTCTATTTTCGTAAAGGTTCGGCATTCATGTATAAAATGGTGTAATCAGAAAGTATAACTTTATGTATGTCCACTACAAAGAATTGCGCATTCCGGAAGAACATGACGAAGCAAAAAAGGAGAAAAAATGTGGAACGCCTTCTATGCAAATGTTTTCTCTTTCTAGAACCTGGCTTTGAAGTACCTCGCATATGCGCGCCAACCTCTTTTACTTTTTGGTTTTTTTGTAGATCTAGTAGGGGATTTCTTTGCAGCATTTTGTGACATCTGAAAGCAAAAGTCAGACTTTGGGTGGTACAAGCTAGCAAATGAAGTTTGTGTGTGTGTGTTTGTTTGTGTGTGTGTGTGTGTGTGTGTGTGTGTGTGTGTGTGTGTGTGTGTGTGTGTGCGTGTGTGTGTTTCCACTGTTGTGTCACGAGTACCGTAACAGACCAGTTATTATGCATAATGTGTAAATCATTCCGACAGTCACTTTGAAAGTTTCATCAGGACTACCTTGTTTTGTTGTAGACAGAACCCGTGGTGCGCTTTGGTGCGGTGTACTATGGTGCTCCATTTGCCGAGTGGGTATCGAGTGCGGGTTCATAAGTAGTGTCAAGCGACACCGATGACACAGCATTTAGGTGGGTCATTGGGGTGTCTCTTTGAGCAAGACATATTGAATCTAGCCTTTCAATAGTAATTTTTTTTTAAAAAGAATTCTACGTCCCCCGTGCGAGATCTCAGGGGAAGTCGGCTGCTGCTTCTTCTGCACTGCAAAGGATTTTTACGTATGTGACCTTTTTTTTTTTTTTTACTTCGTTGGGACCTTTGCATTCAAGTTCAAGTTTAAGGCTGCAAAAAATATTCTCTGCCCGCCAAGTGGCTCTGCCCAGAAAGTGAAACTCCCTGGTCAGTTTACGCAAGCAGCACAGAGGTGTGTGGACACCCTGTCTCTCC
>NW_004798092.1:310310-317810 GCF_000002075.1 Aplysia californica | reverse complement strand
AACACTTCTAATCTTCGGCACTTAATTGACCTTATTATGTTGCAAATGCCGTAAAACACGTGCTAAAACAAATTGAACTCAGGTCGTCTCCAGCGTACGACGGTGAAGCGCCTAACTCGATACGTTTTTACACGTTCTCTGACCGTCTAGTTAAGAACGTATAGGTCTAGGCCTAACCTCTACACGCACGGACGTCTGCATCCTTTCACCGGCCGAGTCGCCTTTGTCAGACCGTGGATGGAGAAAGAATAAACGACGAAAGTAATTTTCCCGGGGAACATCTCAGACTCCCACCGTCGGGTGGTGTGGCGTGCCGCCGGGCGGGGCGGGGTGGCTCCGTGTGTGTAAGGGTATCGCGTGACCCCCATTGTGTCGTCTGCGGACCGCTGACACTTGTCCAGGTGTTGCTCAATTTGAAAATCGCCTTACAGGTTTTCACTTGTGATGAGGATGTGCCTTTGAGGGGGGGGGGGGGGGGGGCAGTTGTGTTGGGGAGGTGTGAGGGAGACGGTTGAACTCCCACGAGGAAATTTGGACGTCTGAGGGAGATTGGATGAGCCCCAGACAGCTCTTTTCTCAGTTCCCAGAAGCGGAACGAATGTGTGTCGAGAGATGACTGGAGTGGACTTAACGCGCCGTAAAACTCGGACCTGTTAGTGACAGGGTGGGTGACAGACCGATGTAACAATGTAAGACTAGAGGATGTCTGTCTGTCTGTCTGTCTCTCTCTCTCTCTCTCTCTCTCTCTCTCTGTGTGTGTCTGAGAAACACACACACGCACACACACACACACACGCACACACACACACGCACACACACCTTCTCTCTCTATTACGTTGTGATGATACAAACAACGAAAATGCCCCCCCCCCCCTTTTTTTTTTCACTACACACACACACGTACTTTTCCCCCGAAATAACACCAACCAAGAGAAAAAAGACGTTTGTGATGCGGATAAACTTTTCGCTGTTGGGTTAATAAAAATGCAAGTTTGATTCCCGAGTTAGAATGGTTTTTAAATCCATCGTCTCCCTCTATTTGCTACGATGTTCTCGTATCGCACAGGAAGTGAGCTGGCCTTGCCGAGCAGGGAGGCAACAGATCGCTTTCTTAGAGATCTAAATAGACGTAAAACATTCTGCAATCAATCACTGTCTTGCCGTTGCCCGATCTGTGACCCAACAAGAGGACCAGCTGTTGTGATCACAGATCAAAGACATTCGCTTTTACGTGAAAGCTTGTGTGTAATCAACAGTCTCCTTTGGTGATAAGAAGGAATGCTGGTTAGACAAAAATATTTCCATGCGCAAGACAGCTGTTGCTTCGGATTGCCTCTCGCTGTAAGCTGACTACTAGTCGATATTGTGCATGTATAATTTAACGCTTTCTCTGCCTTGGCCGCTACTGTCTTATCGGGCTCTGGAGTTGGACTATGAAACAGGCATTGGAGTAGAAGCGCCCAATCCTCCACTCACACGCACATGTACATGTTAAAAGTCCCATGAGAAAGGTTGGGACCTATACGTTTTTATACTTCTCTGACCGTCTAGGTTGGGACGTTGTCACTGGTTGGTGTTGCTCCTTTGCTTTCCTTCTGTTGTTTCTTTCTGTGTTCTTAATTTTTCCCAGCACTAAATGACCATTATTGCGTCAGTGTGCTTCTTTTTACTATAAAAAAAAAAGAAAAAAACATTTTAAAAAATTAAAGATTGAAAAGTGCAAGTTTAATACCATTTAACCGAGATTCATGAAAAGCAGAAACCTACCTTTACTCACAGACCTGGTCTATTACCAAAGTCAATGGCCTGGTAGCGAAGGGGTTAATGTCGGCTTCTCATATCGTGTTGTTTGTGCATGTTCGGCTTGTCTACCTTAATTGTTATTTATGTTGTTGGCAAATCTGTTTAGAATTTGTTAGCAATTGATAGATACGGTGCGTGGGTAGTTTGGGAGGACAACTGATTGGTCCACTTTTATTTCGTTGTGTTTGGTTGCTGCTGGGTTTTTTTTAAAGACATTTAAATTTAATGGACGCTATTGTGTCGGTGTGCTTCTATAATTGAAATAAACAAAGTAACGAACTAGATTATGATTCGCTTTATTTTGGCTAGGTAAAAGTTGTGTTTAATAACTGTATTTGTATTTGTGTTCGTTTTATATAGAAAGAAAATGGGGGGGTATAAAAGGAGAGAGTGGGAAAAGAGGGAGGACTACTGGACAGATACGTAAAACAAAAAGAGGAGGTGGTAGGTAGAGACAGTGAGTTGGAAGAGAGAGAAAGCTACAATAAGTAGAAAGTGCGAGACAGAGAGCAGGACAGAATGGACAGACGAATGGTAGTGCCTGACGTAGGTCTTTCGTTTCCAATCAACATTCAACTGTTATGGCGCCTGATAAGTGTTTGTTTTCGTGGGAAATGGCGGTCACAGCTTTGGCAGGTCAAGTCCCCGTCAACTTGATTAATCGAAGAGCAGGTAAACAGATTACGGTAAGTGGTCGCCGTAGATGCGCACAATGTGTATCCCGCTGTTGTTAGAGATAGTGCACGTCTGTGGCTGTCGCTGACTTAAAGCAGAGGACTCGTTTTTATTTTGCGCACCTTCCCAAGGTGATGGTTGCTATTATATTGTTTGTGTTCCTTTGGTCTACTAAACCAATGCTTAGTGGGTGGTTGGTGGGTGCTCTGATGTGGTTTGCTCCTTCTTTCCTATCAAACATCTATCGTCTTTATCACCCCTCCTTCTTTTTGTGTTTGTTACTCTGTTGTAACCCCTCTAATCTTTGGCAATTATATGACCTTATTGTGTTGCAAGTGCCGTAAAACTCTTACGAAAACTAAAGTATCCCGCTAATATAGATAGCGCACGTCTGTGGCTTCCCTGACTTAAAGCAGAGGTCTTGTTTTTATTTTGCGCACCTTCCGCAGGTGATGGTTGCTATTATAATGTTTGATCATTTGGTCTACTAAACCAATGCTTGCCAACCTGAGCGATAATTTGGGTAATTTCGGTGGGCGGTGGGGATCACCTGGGTAGCGACAGGTATGATTTAATTCCCCACCGCTTAGAAATACATGTAGGTGGTGGGCGGTACTTTAATTTTAGCCTCTTAAAGGTGGCAGAAGTGGGCTCTGGCTATAAAAAGATTGACAAGCACGGACTTTGTCTAAATACGTGCGTGTTCTTTGCTCGTACTTTGTGGAGTGTTGAGTTTGTATATGGCGTAGTCAGGTGGGTGTTATGCGAACTATACTATCCTTGGTCCTGATTTACGCGGAAGTTGCATACAAGAGGACCAGGGTTCGAGATTGGCTTAGTACTACGCTTGTGTGTGTGTGTGTGTGATTATATATATATGTGTGTGTGTGTGTGTGTGTGTGTGTGTGTGTGTGTGTGTGTGTGTGTGTGCGTGTGCGTGCTAGCTGCTTGTCAGTGCACAGTGTGTTTGTGGACGTAAGCGATGTCTCTGGCGCTGTGCTAGGGTTTATTCAACTTTAATGGTACTGTATTTATTTCTCTTATGCCGTTTTTGACTCTTAAGGGTTATTTGAGAGCCAAGACCTTCGAATTAAGTGTCCTTGCCCGATTGAACCGAGCAAATAGGCGTGCAGCCTTGAACTCTCTAAGTACCCCAAGCCCAAGAGCACCCCTTACATAACATTTTAGCTTTTTAAAGAGGCGTAAGCCACATATCATGCCGTGCGACAAAGTGATTATCTAGTGTCCTGCAGGCTACCCGGGAGCCCAAACGAGCTGCCACGATGC
The DNA here is from genome assembly GCF_000002075.1 of Aplysia californica. NCBI lineage: Eukaryota > Metazoa > Mollusca > Gastropoda > Aplysiida > Aplysiidae > Aplysia > Aplysia californica. The sequence goes on along the minus strand of NW_004798092.1, from coordinate 314,045 downwards.
TGCACAGCCCATTTGGAAGTGTAAATGGCTCCTCTTTTTATACGTCGATTTCATGTCCTCCCTGAGATCAGCACCAGGGCCCTTCACTGACTGAGGCAAGGCTTTTCAAACCGGGGAAAGCCAAGTCCATTGAGATTTGAACACCGTGAAGACGAATAGCCCCCCTTAAGACCCCGGTCCTATTGTTAACCATACGGACCCTATCAGACTGAGAGAAGTCCCAGGTGTGGGTGGATTTGAGGATGGACATGGCCTTGTATCAGAGCTGTGACGGACGAAGAGGGAGATTGGGGGGGGGGGGGGTAGAGAAAGGGGTGGGGGTGGGGTGACGACCCTGGACTCTGATCGATTTCACAGTCGTTAATCCTGCCTATCCCCAGGGACGGCCATTGGCGAGATTTGGGCACAGCTGGTGGTCAGTTGGCCGGAATTTGGGCATGGGATGATGCGCTGTGGTCACCGTGAGTTATACCACGCTGTGGTCAGCCTTGGTGAAATTTCAGGGAGGGGAGTGTGGGCTGGATCAGGTTTAGGTGTAGCTTTTTGTGTTTAGTCAACGTCTGATGTAACGAGGACTGGACTCCAGGTCATCGTTGTCTTCGCCTTCCATTTCCTGCTCCACCTCCTACTACTACTCCTATTCTCCCCCCCCCCCCCCCTTTCCTGATCCTTTCCCTCAAGTCCTCCTCTTTCTCCCTTCTTTCTCCTCTGCCTCCTTCTACCTCCTCCCCTGCCCCTCCCCAGTCTCTTTATTTGACAATACATTATACAATATTATGTATTCCCTTTGATTTCCTCTTCTAACCTGTCCTCCCCATCTCACGGTTTCTAGTTTCTGTAAACACACCACTGATGTAGCTTACTAGCATCCTCGTACATTCTTCGCAAACATCCTCAAAACAACATCTCCCCAAAGTGGCTGGCCCCTCCGTCTTTTTTATTGGTGTGACAGAAATGTCTTCCACCTGTTTCCTCCGTCCCCCGGACGCTCGGCCCGGGTAACTTAAGTTCCGCACCTTCCGTTTTACGAACCCGCCAGTAACTCTATCGCCTTCCCACATTCAACAGGGAGTCGGCATCGCCGGGGTCGCGCGGACGCTGGCAGCAAAGCTTCCCCACAGATTAGGAGCCCGATAACATTCCAAAGTTAGTTCCACGCGTCCCCATTATCGCACACGCAACTTCTCTAGAAGCGGGGTTTTCTTTCAGCGACAATCTCCACTCGGAGCCAGAAATAGCGCAGTGGGTGGTTGGCGGTGGGTGCTCTTCCTTCTTTTCGTATCAAACATCTACCATCGTCCTTATCTTCTTTCCTCCATTTCTGTGTATGTTATTCTCCAATGAAGCCTCTTATCTCAGGCAGTTATATGTTCCTATTTGCGTCGCTAATGCCGTAAAACTCGTACGAACGAACTCGGGAACCAGAAATAGTTAGCTCCGTGTCCGGTGAACGTCCTCTCTCTTGGGTTGTATAATAAGTAAACTTTCATGGGGACGGGCAGAAAAATAATCTTGTTACGAGAGGGGTCATTGATAAGGCAGTCGTCTTAATATATTATAATGCGCACGTGTGTGTCTGCCTGGCCGGTGTCCAAAAACGTGCATGTTGTTGTCGTTGTGTGCAGTGGCGGGGTAAGGTAAGGTAAGGTTTCGCGGTGTGTATAAAGTGTAAATCAATTGGAGATCTCTGGCCGAGGACAGATAGCGGCGTCAACGTGGCAGGCTGTACAATGCCGCTTGTCAAGATTTGAAGAGACTTATGTGGTTATTTTGATTATTCCTTCTCTTTCTCTCTCTCCTTTTCACTCTCTCTTTCTCTCTCTCTCTCCTTTTCTCTCTCTCTCTCCTCTTCACTTTCTCCCCCCCCCTCTCTCTCTCTCTCTCTCTCTCTCTCTCTCTCTCTCTCTCTCTCTCTCTCTCTCTCTCTCTCTCTCTCTTCCATTTATACTCTGACTGTGCCTCCCTCTCTCTTTCTGTCTCTCTCTTTCTCTTTGTGTGTCTATTTCTCTTTCTCTCTTTTCTATCTTTCTATCTATCTATCTATCTATCTATCTATCTATCTATCTATCTATCTATCTATCTATCTATCTATCTATCTATCTATCTATCTATCTATCTATCTATCTGTCCGTCCGTCTGTGTCTGTCTGTCTGTCTGTCTTTCTGTCTATTTGATTATTCTCTCCCGAGCAGCATTCTCTGTCGAGATTTTATTTATATAGAAGTGTTTTCACGTTGGCTGTGACCAATAAAACATTCCGTGTCTCGTTTCGATTTACGATCGTGGGTCAACGAGGGTTGTTGTGATAGCTGGGTCTGCCCATGCTGGTACCCTCATACGTATATTATATCTTTCAGGGATTGTAGTTGGATTTTTTGTTTTTTTAGTTGTTGGTTTTTGTTTTGTTTTTTGGTGGGGGGTTTTTGGGGGTTGGGTTTATTTTTTTTATTGTTGTTGTTGTTGTTTTTTGTTAGGGGTTTGGTCTAAACAAGACGGGAAATACATTTCCTTGTCAACTACTTTGTATTATACTCCAAGTCTGGTGTTACGATCCTCGGTCTGTCTAATGGGATGTTGTATCACACCCAGCCCGGATTGGCTCTCACAGGCAGGGTTTGAAGCAGCCCGCGTCTTGAATTCGTTGATGATTTCGATAGGGGCGTTGAGCACGTACCGATATTAATTGGCGCAATAGGCCCACTTCAAAAGCTGCGTGCGTGATACCAAATTGGTGATACTGAGCTTCAAACGACTTGCTAATGAGCTATTTTCAACCCGACCGCTCTCCTCTTTCTAATCCCGACCCCCTATTTCTTACTCGCGGACCTTTTGCACGAGGTGTCATCCCGTTCTAAGAAGACAACGAAACCTTTGCGTACGCCGTATGTGTGCTGCTCGCACGTCGAGGTTTTCTGAGGGTTGTCGAGAGTTGCCGACACTTCCCAAGGCGTAATGGGACTCGCCGAGACTGCCGGTTGAGGCGAGAGGGAAAAAAAGGAGAAAATAACGGGGCGACAATTTTCCGTGGTATGCCCGGCCTTTCTTTGAAGCCGTCAACGACCTCCCCCGCCCGCCTTTGATCCCCCCATCGATTTGGCGTTGTCGATGACGTGATAGGCTTCAGTTTCGTTTTACTGACACGGTCATAGTCTAAATTTGTCCCAGGGAGGAGACCTGATTGTTATCTGGTCGTTCGCGTGACCTTTTGGTCAAACTGAACCAATTACATGATTGTATTTGTACTGTGGGTTTCATATATAAATATAATTGCCGGCGGCACGTTCTGTAACTTAAAACCCTTCACACACACGCTCATTTTAAGGTTGTTAGGACGGCCCCTGCCCACTAGGCCTACACTAAAGGTGTTTTCAATAGGGCATGACCCCTGACTTTTGATAGGGTAATGGAGCTGGACGAAGGTCAAAGAGGTCAATTGAAAACGAAATGTAAGCTCCAGGCCCTATTGTACTACCGTGACTGAAAACACCAGCTGAAAACACCATCGTTCACAACTTCTCGATGTGTTTGCGCTTAAGAAAAATAGAAACGCCTCAAGGGTGTCACTTACGACCTGTTTTAACTAATTTGCTACAGATTCAGATTTTGACGAGGGCTGGTGATTGGTTGCTTGAGTCGTTTGGGTTTATTTTTTTCTTTTTCGTATTGAATGACTCTGCTTCTGGTGATATATTTCACCCCCCCCCTCTCTCTCTCTCTCTCTCTCTCTCTCTCTCT
>NW_004798092.1:308222-310120 GCF_000002075.1 Aplysia californica | reverse complement strand
CTCTCTCTCTCTCTCTCTCTCTCTCTCTCTCTCTCTCTCTCTCCCTGTCTCTCTCTCCCAGTCTGTTTTCTATATTCCGACCCACGTCAGAACCAAAGGGAAATGGTGACGAAGATTATTCCGGCCTTGTCCTCCTATTTGACTCCCAACAAAAGCCGTCCAAACAGCCCGTGAGCGCTGACGACTATCCAGAAGTAACCACCACCACCACCTCGGGCTTTTGCGTCACGGCGCGTGCCGGTCGTGGTCAACACCATGTTTCTCTCTGATGTTTCCCGCCTCTTAAAACAACGGACTCTGGGTCACCTGTTGTACCGTGCGTGCGCAACCCCCGGCCTCATTTGCATTGACCACCCTCTGAGCAGTGACGGGATGTGTCTCCAACTCCAACTCCCAAGTCAGACCCGAGGGCTGTTACGACGTGTGAGGAGAGAGGGGGCCATTCCATGACAAATTAAACTACAGTGGTACACGTCACTCTGAGATGATGATCATGGCCTACTGAAAAGAATTTCGAACAGCGTTAAAGCCATTCTTTTGTGGTTTTTCGTTTGTTTTGTTTGTTTGTTTGTGTGTCGTTTTTTTGTATTTGTTTGGTTGGTTGGTTGATTGGTTTTGTTGGAGGCAACCTTTTCTTTAAAAAAAAAGCCAGCCAAAAACAAAACAAACAGAAAAATAATCCAAACCAAAACTGCCTCGACTCAATCACTATTTAGCATTTTTTCCAGCAAGTCATGATCATCTGAACGTTACGTCGTCGTGTCTCTGTGGTTTCATTGTCCATGGAATGGCCCTGGTGCTGCTGCATTGTACGTAGGCAGGATGTTGTGTGGTGTGGTGTGATGGCGGCGGTGACGTGATGGCCTTGATGGCTGATGGTAATGGCCGTTAATGTCTCCTGGAGCAGAGATGGCGGACAGTGATTGCCCCATGTGACACTGTTGGAGGGATTGGAGGGGGGAGGGAGGGGAGGGATTTATGTTACCCCTCTCTCCCGTCCTCTCTTTCTTTATCTATCTATCTATCTATCTATCTATCTATCTATCTATCTATCTATCTATCTATGCCTTGCTTTGTGTATGCGCCTCTTCCATTCGTTCTCTCACATTCCCCCCCCTCTCTCTCTCTCTCTCTCTCTCTCTTTCTCTCTCTCTCTCTCTCTCTTACCGTCTCCCACCCTCTCTCACCCTCCTTCCTTCCCTCCCTCCAGCAAAGACCTGCATCGTCCTTGTACTTTTAGAAAGCATTTAGTGTGTACCCAGCGGCTGTCTGCTGCCTATGACGTGTCCCGACCCTCCGGTCCGCGCCCCCTACCGAGCGGTCAGCTGTGGACCCTCTGGTCTGTTGACATCACAAACACTATTAGGCTGACCACCGGACATGCCAGGTCTGATAGCAACATGCGCTTACGTCACCATCGTCTGCGTAACACCCCTTGCCTTGTGCCTGGAGTTCTTTGCTAGTGCTTCAGCTTCCTTATTTCTCTTTCTTTCTGTCTTTCAGGGTTTTTTTCTTTCCTTCTTTCTTTCTTTCTTTCTTTCTTTCTTTCTTTCTTTCTTTCTTTCTTTCTTTCTTTCTCTCTCTATCTCTCTGTCTCTGACTCTGCCTCTCTCTCTGTTCCTGTCTCCCTCTGTCTCTCTCTCCCTCTCTATCTATCTTTCTCTCTCTCTTTCTTCCTCTCTCTCCCTTTTTGTCTTGTTTATCTGACTTTTGTTGCCCCCCGCCCCCCCAATCCCTCAACTACCTATTTGTATGCCTGCATTTCTGTCTTTCTCCTACTCCTTCTCTTTCTATCTCTTTGTATCTTTCTCTCTGTCTCTTTGTATCTCTCTTACTCCCTCTATTTACATCTCACTCTCTCTCTCTCTTTCTGTCTCTCAGTATCTCTCTCTCTCTCT
>NW_004798092.1:306022-308087 GCF_000002075.1 Aplysia californica | reverse complement strand
TGTGTGTGTGTGCCTCTGGATGTATCAATCAATCTCTGTCTCTGTGCACCAGTCTATCTTTTTTCACCCATGTCGATCTATCTTTTCGTAGATATGGCTGTACATGTGTCTTACAACTGTGTCAACTCGTCACCCTTAGAAAATAAATCCCCCCAAGATCTCTACATACATGTTTGTAACTTGCCATGTTTTGACCTCCAGCTTTTTTTACTGGCCACTGTTAGCCCCCCGGGGGGGGGGGGGGGAGGATAAGACCCTTCAGTCGACCTCCTGTAAGCAAAATAAGCAATAACAATAGGCAAACCTGGCCCCTGGAATGTCCAAGTTTGTCCAGTCAGTTCACCCGTGGCGAAACTCGCTCCCCGTCACACACACACACACACACACACACACACACACACATGTTGGGTTTTGCTTAGTAAGCAGGAACAAAACCTGGGACACCCAAAACGAACACTGTTTTGGTCTCGTTGGGAAAGTTTTGTTACCATCTTGTAATTTATATGTCTGGACTACTACAACTGTTCAGAGGTTAAATCGACAACAGAGGCTATGTCTCGCCAGCTCAAAAATGAAAGATTTTAAGGTTCTTAGGGTTTTTTAATGACAGGGAAGTTGAGAGCATGGTCTATCAAGTTGTTTTAAAAAGAAGACAAAATTGTCGCTAAAATGGTACGACATTATCGACGTTGTTAATTAAGCTATTTTGAAGGACGGGATCGAGTTATGCCTTGATAGTCCTGGGCAGAGGAATGAGAATAAAATGGCAGTGTGTGTTTTGTTCGTCTGTTCCTGTTTTTAATGTTTTGCCTAATGATTTATTTGTTATGAATATGTATCCCCCCCCCCCTCCCACCCCGTGTTCGTTTGTGCAATTTACATCTTTTAGGTGGCCGTCTTCTTTGGCCCTTCCTACCAAAACCAGTGCAGTACATTAGTATTTAGCAAAGAAAGGGGTTTGCATAATAAATATTTCGTCTTACTCGCGCTGGAATTGAGAGTTCGTCTTTTGTACGCCCTCATCGAAACGGGTGGCTGGAGGGCGCCGCTGGTTGGTCTTACTCTTTACCTTCCCTCTGTCTGTCTGTCTGTCTGTCTGTCTGTCTGTCTGTCTGTCTGTCTGTCTGTCTTTTCCCCCGGCACTAAATGTCTGTTATTGTGTCAGCGTTCTTCTCTTTACTGAAACAAACAACGGCCACATTGACACGATCTAAATCATTCGTGAGGCCAGCTTCGACCCTGCCTGTCAGAGCCAACCCGGGCTACGAGCTTTAGGAGGTGGTTGAGTCTGAGAGAAGGAGAAAAACTGGGAGTCGGCAGGTTGTTTTGTTTGGGTAGTGGGGGGGGGGGGAGGGGGAAGCACATCGATTTGATACAGAGCGACTTTTCTTCTTCGCGTACCAGGTCGGAAACAGACATCAGCGGTCATGGTTGGCCACTAATATCTCTGCTCGGTCACTAAGTGAAGGTAAAAAGCAAGATAGGCAGGTAGGGACAATAGAAAGGGGAGAAAAGGACTAGTCAGTAACGCCCTCCGACCACCTGCAAGCCTGCGGGAGGCTGGATAAGTTTTGCGATTTTTATGTGCAAGAAATAGATGCTAGCTTAGACATTCTAAAATGGTATTGTTCTTTCTGAGACAGTGAGCGGAAAAAAATAAAAAGGAAAAAATGGCGGTTTTTGGCATATCTGCTGTGGAGACGAAAACAATGGACCAACAGTTCATGGGGACCTCTTGCAGCCGAGGAATGACAAAAAAAGAGTGCGCGCGCAGTATGACGCGACAGGAATGGGAGTGAAATGTTTCACCTGCCAGAGAATGTGCATAAAAGTAGTGCATTTTTTGTGTCGCTTTACAGTTGCCGAGGAGATGATTTATTGATGCACATGGGGACAGGAGTGAGGAGCAGTAGGTCATTGACTGGTTGTAGCAGCTTTATATTTAGGGAAAATGAGCTGGTTGAGAAATGTGACTTGAACGCGTTTACATACATGTAGTTGTTTCAATTCACATGAGAATTGTTCGTTAGTGCGTGCGTTCGTCGTTTGTGTGTGTATGTGGAGG
>NW_004798092.1:302948-305580 GCF_000002075.1 Aplysia californica | reverse complement strand
GAGAGAGAGAGAGAGAGCGAGAGAGAGAGAGAGCTGGAGGGGGAGAAGACAGACAGACGAACGGACAAAGAACAGAGCAGAGAGGGAGGGGACAGAAAAGGAGAGAGAGAGACAGACAGACAGACAGAGGGAGAGAGAGAGAGAGAGAGTGTGTGACAGAGAGAAGGTCGGGGAAGAGAGAGTTACTGGAGAGCCTCAGAGATAAGCTCTTTGAAGTCGTGGTCCTTCAACGTCAGGAGTGTCGTCGACTTTGTCGTCTGTCATCAGGCACGTTATCGAGGACGCACTCGACACCTCATCGACTCCTCTTTCGCGCCGAGGAAACAAAAAAGAAATAAGTGCACTATTGGGAAAGTTCTGAACATTACCCAGGTGTTATGTTTCTCCGGGAAAAACGCCAGCTAGATCTAGCGCCGCGCCTTGCTTGCAGTAATATGAATCACGCCTTCTTGGAAATGAGCCCTGTAGTGGTGTTTTGTTCCAGCGTGTGCTGGCGTTGTCATTGTATGCACCATTGGTCTGGGACAGGTCGCCCTTTCCCTATGAATAATAATGTGTACTGTTATATTTGTTTATGTTGAGAAAAAAAAACCCAGCTTAAAATAAATATAATTGCTTATTAATTAACTTTCAGCTCGATTGGAAATGAGAAAATTACTCTCGAGCGAATGAATCATATTACGTGTGTGTGATAGGGTTCAGTTGTTGTTTTTTGTATGTTTGGAAAATGAAAACGATGTGTTTATTATTATTTAAACTCCCCTTTGCTGTGTTTTTTAATCAATGCAAAGAGAAAGGGTGCACCCTGTGAGCCCATTGTAAGTTTTTAGAAGGGTAAATGTGTGTGTGTGTGTGTGTGTGTGTGTGTGTGTGTGTGTGTGTGTGTGTGTGTGTGTGTGTGTGTGTGTGTGGAGGGGTTTTTTGTTTGCTTTTTTGTTGTTTAATGGGTGTCGGGACTTTTGGTACCGCCGGAAATGTTTAATGTCGTATCCAGACAAGAAGTTAAATGAATGGCGCCATGTCAAGTCCAGGAACGCCCCCACCTGTTCCCCCAGCCCACCCACAGTCTCTTTCCGGTTCTGTTTGACCTGTAAATGTTAGGTAAGTGGCTTTGTCGTCTGCCCGGGCGAAGTCTCAAAGTCAAATGAAGACATTTTCCAGTGGGTGGTCGACGGGTGCTCTGATGTGGTTTTCTCCTTTTTTTTCAAACATCTATCGTCCTGGTCTCTCCTCGTTCTCTTCTGTGTTTTGTTACTCTCTTGTAACGCCTCTAATCTTCGGCACTGAAATATATGACCATATTGTGTTGCAAGTGCCGTAAAACTCTTACTAAAACTAAAAGACATTTCCTCCCACTTTGTGCGCCAGAGACAGATTGCTCTTTGCTGCCCGAGTCGGATGATCGGCCCGATTCAGCCGTAGTGGGCACCCTGTATTAGTTACCGAGGGACAGATTGCCGTTTATTGTCTTAGTTACCGAATCCGCACAAGTTAGTGACGTGTGCAGCGGGAATTACCAACGAAAGCTGTATACCTAAGAGTTACGTAAACGGCATAAGTTAGTGATGTAACCGGCAAAAGTTACTTACGTAAACTCTTTAAGTTAGTGACGTCAGCTGCATATTGATTTTACAATGCTTGCAGGTACGACCAGTGCCTGAACAAACCATCGTTTTGTGTGCGCTTCGATATTTTGGAAGGTTTTATTGCATAGAGTTTATTACCAAATTGCTGTGAAGACCGAATCGAAGATAAAGAATAAAAACGAATAATTTATATAACCGTGTAGCTAGCATGAATTTACAACAGCAGCCGTAGACACGGGGCCTCCGAGATCGTAAAATATGGACTGGAAAAGAAATGGCCCGGTTGGAATTGAGATAAGGATTGTTATTTTTCTTAACGTCGTCGTAGGAAGGCAATAATTTTTGCTGTTTTGGTGCTGGCCGGAAAGACGGTGGGAATTGTAAGGGTGCCGTTTGGCGATATTTGGCCCATGCCACATCGCGTGACGTGTTCGATTTAAAGCGGCTGTTGTATTCCTGAACCTGCTTTATACAACAGGGGGCTGCGTTTGGTGATCCTTATCAAGGACTGTCATTGTCGTTATTAATGTTCCTGTTATTGCTGCTATTGTTTGGTAGAAATATCTTTGCTGATATTGCGATGTTCTTGCTATCGGGGTTTTCTTCGTATTTTCGTTATTGTTCACAACCAAATTGCTGTGGTATTATTTTTTGTTCTTTTATGTTGGAATTTGGTCGTCCTTTTTGGGTGCGCAAAGTGGACGGGGGTGCTTCTGTTGAAGTTTAACTTAGCAGGCCAAAAACAATGATTTTTATTATGTATAGACAAAGAGAGTCACTATCGAATCACGTAAGGGGGCTAGGGGGGTGAGGGGGTTGTGAGGTGGCTTCAGTTGCCTCGTATGCACACACACAGAGGTCAAGGCACTTGTCCAGGTCTATACACCGGGGACTTTGGGAACAGTGAACTCGGCGTCTGAAGGGTCATCGAGTCGGTCGCCTGGACCCGTAGAGAGTGACCTCAAGTGGCCGTTTGTCCAGCGATGGCCGTGCGGTTGTCCGTTTGATGTTTCTGACGTCTGGCCTGTAAAAAGAGGCGGGGGAAG
>NW_004798092.1:298450-299957 GCF_000002075.1 Aplysia californica | reverse complement strand
TGTGTGTGTCGCTTCTCCGCGTGCCGTTTTCTTGTGCATGTGAATGCAAACGCCTTGGGGCTCATAGCTCAACCCGAAGCCGGGAACAAGCGATATTGTTGGAGGCTGGAGACGTTTGAGGAGATAGTGAAGAAGAGAGAGAGAGGGAGACACAGAGAGAGAAACAGATAAAGAGGTTGAAGAACCAGCAGTCTATTTACTACCACTGAGATCTAGAAGAAGAAGAAGAAGAAGAAGAAGAAGAAGAAGAAGAAGAAGAAGAAGAAGAATGCACACACACACACACACTCACACACACACACACACACACACACACACACACACTCGCACGCACGCACATACACACACGCACACACACAGATAGAGAGAGAGAGAGAGAGAGAGAGATAGAGAGAGAGAGAGAGACCCAAAAAAAGCTCTCTGTGAGCGAGATGTCTGTGGGCAACACATGCCTCACTGTTTCTATATGCTCTCCCCGAATAGGGCACGGTTTGAGTATTTGAGGGGGGCCCCCTGTTCTGTTTTCGACCCGTCTCTCTGTTGTGCAGGTGTGAAAGCGCAGGCATGTCCTTGGGCCGCGTTACCTCCCGGGTTCTGTTTTGTGGAAGACTCTTCTTGTATGTTTGGGAAGCATTTTGGAGGCGTCGAAAAAGTCACGCGCGCTTCTTGCCCGACTAGAGTGCAACTACTGTACCAAGAATTGATCCCGGCGGCTTTTGCTTATATTCTTCTTCTTTACGTGTCATGTCCGATGTTTTTGTATCTAATGGATGGTTTTGTTTTTTGTTTGATTCTTTTTTTTCTTGTTGGTTATTGTTTTTATGTGTTTATTATTTGGTTCATTTGAGGGGGAAAAGGGTGGGGGGGGGGGTTGTGTGCTGTTTTGTGTTTTTGAAAGGTTGGTGTGGGTTGGTGGTGAGTGTACTGATTTGGTTTGATTCTTCTTTTCTGTCAAACATCTATCCTCTCCTTCTTTTCTGTGTATGTTACAATTTTGCTACTATCACTCTTAAGTGGTAACACCCCTAATCCTCTAATAACCTATGTGACGTATTTGTGTTGCTGGTTCCGTAAAACTTGCTCTAAAACCAAACAACCTGAGGTGTATTCAAACCAAGGACCTTACAACTTACAGTATAACCTCCTTGATTCAGACCGATGACGTACGCTGATCTGGCTCTGTGTTGTTTTAGTCGGTTCTCGAAGCTAGTTTTTAGCAGTTTCACGGCCGCTGAAGTCCCCTTAACAAACCCCCTGACATGCGTACTAGCATTTCAGTTAATGAGCCGATATGTAAGGAATTGTTTGCCCAGCCTTTTCTGTAAGCTAGTGTCCCAATCTGTCCCCATGTCTTGCTCTTTCATTCTCTCCTTTTTATCCCTGTCTTTCGTGTTCTCTCTTTATATCGCCCCCCCCCCTTTTCCCCCTATCGCTTGCTCTTTCCCTCTCCCTCTTTTTCTAACTCTCTCACGCTTTCTCTCTCTTGCTTGCTTTCTCTTTTTCTGCC
>NW_004798092.1:294913-296134 GCF_000002075.1 Aplysia californica | reverse complement strand
CTCTCTCTCTCTCTCTCTCTCTTCGCCCCTTTATCATCCCCCCTCCCCCGGTCGGACATACGCCCATTATCAGACGCGACATAAACGCCCCAACAGTATGTCTCCTGTCGGGGAATGTGAGAAAAAAAAAATCCACTTGGCGCGTGGTATAATATAATGATATAGTCAAAAGGAGACGATAATTTCAGTTTTTTGGAACACTTGAATTGACTTAATGGCCTTGAACACCTCGCTCTGACTGGTAACATTAAAGGCAAACTAGGCAGGGGTAGACGTAGAGCAACTTATTTGAAAAGCCCAAACTAGATGTGTGACGGGGAACGATTAGAATAATAATGACATAGCTTTTTTGAAAGTATGCAAGTCAAGGAGAGAATGTCGAACCATGATTGCTGATGTCTGTCGCAGATATGGCATTTAATGATGATGATGACGATGATGATGATGATGATGATGATGATGATGATGACAATGATAATGACATTGATGATGATGATGATGATTGTGCCGATGATGATGATGACAATGATGATGACGACAATGATGATGTGCCATGTGCAAGTTCAAGGTTACTCTGAACCTTGTGACTGGTGTTGGTCTCGTGTATAGAGAAAAAAAACACACAAAAAACAACTGATAAACATGTGTTTTATACAGTGTAATATAATAATATTATTGTTATTTATCTGCTTCATGGCTCTGTGTCGGCCCATCGGCCCAGGCACACGCCCGTAACCAGACGCCGACATACTAAAACATGTAATAAAGAGCCCACCATTTTGTCATCTCTGTCTGGGAATTTCCATGATGGCTCAGAGAGTCACGCCCTGCATGCAGCGTGCCGCTTGCTTGGCTTTCAGGGATAATAATATTATCGTCACCGTTTTCTGCTTCCTTGATCTTGAAAAAAGGAGTCGGAGAGATAGTTAACCAAACCTACCCTTATGAAAGTGAAAAAGATAAAAACTAAATTGTCGCGTGATATCTCTTGTTTTTATTGTGATAATATTATGGCGTGTGCAAGTTCAGGGTTAGGTTGAACTTGGTAACTGGGTAATGGTTGGTTGGTGGCCGGGTGCACATTGCATAAATGACTTTGTGCAAAACGTGCAAGCTTCAAACGTGCGTGCATTGAGGGAATTTTAGAAATCGATCTGTCGCTCTCACTCTCTCTCTCTCTCTCTCTCTCTCTCTCTCTCTCTCTCTCTCTCTCTCTCTCCT
>NW_004798092.1:291814-292997 GCF_000002075.1 Aplysia californica | reverse complement strand
GAGAGAGAGAGAGAGAGAGGGAGAGAGAGAGGGAGGAAGAGAGAAAGAGAGAGAGAGACAGAGAGAGAGACAGAGAGAGAGAGACAGAGAGAGAGAGAGAGATGGGGCTGGTAGGTTGTCGGACTGACCTGTTTTATTGAGCGACTGCTGTTGCCTGTCATATCCTTTGTGTGGAGGGGATTAGCTATAATTGCCGTGACACCTTTTCGTAGGTTAGTTTTTTAGGACGGAAAAACCACTGCTCTCTCTCTCTCTCTCTCTCTCTCTCTCTCTTTCTTTCTCTCTTTATCTATCTATCTATCTATCTATTTATCTATCTTTCTATCTCCCCCCTCTCTCTCTCTCTCTTTCTCTCTCTTCCTCACACACACACAGAGACACACGCACACACGCGCGCACACGCGCGCGCACTTCTCTATAAAATAAGAACTCTACGAAGACCGATTTGTTTTCTCTCCATCTTTCCTCTATGTCTGTCTTTCTCTGTCTACCATCCGCTGCGCCTGTTTGTCTCTTGTTTTTCAAGCATAAATTGATAACCTTTATTGCGTTCGCATAGTTCGCTTTAACCTAACTCAAACTTTCTACAAACACACTTACAAGCATGCTTATTCAGAAACGTTTGTGGTAGATATCGGAAATGGCCTTGGGGCTCCGCGCGCTCATTACCGGCTATCTGATTGATTCTACTGACGTCACAGCTTTCGAATGTTCGACTGGGCCAGGGTGGTACTGTTAGTGACCACCGCTGTGTGTGTGTGTGTGTGTGTGTGTGTGTGTGTGTGTGTGTGTCTGTGTGTGTGTGTGATCGATACCTATAATGGGAAGCCAAGCTGATGGAGCGGGAGAACGAGCTGGTATCGGCGATTGGCCATCTATACGTTTGTACGGGGCAAAGTTCACGAATGTCAAGAGGTGGTTTGAAAGGGGAAAGGGGGACTGGGGATGAGGAGCGGAGAGAGAGAGAGAAAGGCGTGAGAGAGATCGGGAGATGGAAAGAGAGATGAGGAGAGAGATAGGGAGAATGAGAGAGTGAGAGAAAATAGTGGCACAGATAGTATTTCAAGAGGACGGGGGGCTGTGCATAATATAGCACCCTGAAAGAGTTAATTGTATGACTGTCTTTAAAACCTCCTACACCTCTCTTTCTCCCGCTCCCATTCCTCTCTTTCTCTCTCTCTCT
>NW_004798092.1:288537-289965 GCF_000002075.1 Aplysia californica | reverse complement strand
CCATTTGAATTAAATACCCTCCTCAGTCCCGCCATGTTCTGGGATGCTGCATGCCACTGCTTAGTGATAAATGTCGTAGTGCCATTACCGCCTCACTCAACTGTTGTGGATGACCGAACGACCATAAGTGTCCCCCCGTTAGGACATGTGGCGTGGGTATTGCGTGGCCCACTGACGTCACACGGCGCCCGTGACGTCAAACGTCCTTGAAAACCGCTTGGGGCCATCAACCTCCCCTGGAGAGACGTGGTGGGAATAAAATTGTCCCTGAATGGATTATATTGGCGGTTTTTTGAAAGGTTGTCAACCAGCGTCTCTGGTGTAGCGGTTAGGCGCTTCGCTGTCGCACGCAGGAGACCTGATTTCCTTTCCCCAGTGAGGAGAAAATTAGTAGATAGAGAACCTTGAAAACTTTTCAAACAACCAAAGTTCAAAAAAAGAAAGATGGGGAAAAAAACCACCACCAAAAAATCATACTTTTTTCCCTTTTTTCACAGAATGGAATCGTTCATCGAGACTTGAAACTGGAGAATATCATCTTGGATGACCAAGGAAATGTCAAGGTATGTTCTTGGAGTTGGAGCGTTAGCCTTATTGCTTGAAAGCGATATCACATCATTATATTTACATGTACACGCATTGAGTTCGAAGTTTTAAGTTTTGGTCGTGTGTCACCAACGCTGTTCTTTTGTTAGTAGAAAAAGGAAAAGATGAAAGACGACAGAAAGAAACATATTCCCCTTTTGTTGATGTCCATGGGGAGATATGGTGTACAATAGTGTGCATACATAATTAATTAAATTTAGAACAACAATACATCAAAGTTACTTGATCCACAATACCGCACAATAAATACAATCAACTAGCTATTGCTGATAGCCACTGTGCAGCGCCCTGTTTTGGAGCTAAAGTTATCGTGTCGTTCTCAAGGACACACCCCAAGTGACCACCCCCCGCAATCGCAATATCAACGACCCCGTAATCGCAATATCATCGATAGACGCTGGACATTATTTTGAACCTGATCTCACAAACCACTCAGTCGTTAGAGCCGCGCTCTGCGTTGACCAGTGAGCAAGAAGAAAAAAGATATGTTAATTGGTCAGTTTTTATAATATAAATGTATGCGCCCACATGTAGGAACACGTGCACACACTCACGTTTTCTACCATGCGCTCAATCCTTCGCACAAATTACTTGTACTCTCCAGCTGGCGGCTGATTGACCCCTTTGGCTGGACTTTCTCTTTTTTTTTTCGCTTTTTTCTGTCTGTCGGTTAAACTTTTTTTGCCTATTCTAATTGAGCATTATTCTGCAGCGATGTGCTCCCTTATCTGAAGCGATTTTAAACTAAAATGTAGAGTGGGTTGTTAACGGGCGCTCTGGTGCGGGTTGGTCCTTCTTTCCTTTCAAGCATCTATTGTCCTT
>NW_004798092.1:282854-284945 GCF_000002075.1 Aplysia californica | reverse complement strand
CCCCCCCAGCACCCCCTTCTTCCTTCCCTCTGTAGCTCTGAAGATTTCATAATATCCCAGCTTGCCTCGAACTGACCCTAAGATAAGTCACGCACTCAACAGTTCCACGGCCTTTCAGTGCGAGGCGTCTTCTTGTCACGATATGCCGAGATTTACACGCGGATTAGCCGCTGAATCTCGGAACAAAATGTTAGCACATTAATTTCACATGTTAAGTTATGGGCGTGCATACGTAGCAGCTTGTGTAACGCGAAATTGTGTAACTGTTAGAGAGTGGGTGGTTGGCGGGTGCTCTGGTTTGCTCCTTCTTTCCAACCAAACATCTATCGTCCTGATCTCTCCCATTTTTTGTGTGTTTGTTTCTTTCTTGTAACGCCTTTAATCTTCGGCACTTATATGATCTTATTGTGTTGCAAGTGCCGTAAAACTCTTACTAAAACTAAATTGTCAGGCAAATGGTGTAGAGGTCCCGCCGCGCTTTGCGCTACCTCACAGCGGTGAAAAGGGCGTTAACATAATATTAATACATTTCGGTAAAGGAAAACGTCAACCGTGGGTTGTTGGCGGGTGGGTGCTCTAGTGTGGTTTGCTCCTTCTTTTGCTATCAAACACGTATTTCTCTTACTTCTCCAGCTCTTTTTCCTTTTTTTAAAAATGATACTCTATTAAACACCTCTAATCTTGGGCTTAATATGACTTAATTGTATAGCAAATTCTGTTAAAATGTCATTAAAGGAAAGTAAAATCTTTACGACCCCCCCCCCCCTCCGTTCTTAAAGTAACTTAAAAGTGGGTTTCTCGTAATATGACATCATGGAGAATCCAACGGGACCCCACTGAGAATGTTGTACCCTGGTGTTTGTACTAGATCAACTGAGTCCCGAATGGAAGGCTAAATTTTACTTTTAACAGAAATATACCACACAATAACATATCAATGAATTCGCGCTCTAGTGTACCGACATCTGTTGTTTAAACACAATCGTACAGTGTTCAAATGATCTATCGTCTTTATCTCTCCTCTTTTTGGTGTGTTTGTTACTCTCTTGTGCTGGTGCGGGTTCTTGGAGGGCGCCACCAGTAGATCCTGCTTCTTTACTTTCCCTCTGTTGTTTCTACCTGTCTTACTTCTTCCCAGCACTAAATGACCATCATTGTGTCGACGTCTTTCTCTTCACTCCAACAAACAGACAAACAAGCAAACGAACGAACTAACTCTTATTGTAATACATCTAATCTTCGGTACTTATTGTTCGCCCTAATCGTGTTACGAGTGCCGCACAACTGTTACTAAACAAGTGTTCAAATGAGGCGTAAAACCCCTGTCCGGGTCCGATCAGTCGTGTCTGACTCATCCGCTATCTTCCTGTCGCACGTTATTCTAAATCGGGTGGCATGGAAATCTGATGAGGCCAGGTTAAAAAGTCGCCATGTCAAGGCCGTTGATGAAAGATGCCGCCGAAAAAAAGAAGCCGAACGAAGAAAAGAGTAATGTATAGCGATAGATGGGATCTGCGCGTCACCCCAAACGTCCGTTGTATCTAATCAGACATTTTTTTTCTGTGTGCTGGACAAGGTCGCCTATTATTTTCCCTGTCTCCTCCCCCCCCTGTTATGTCTTCTTTCTTTTGTATTGTTGGGGGAATTGTTCTGGAGGGTTTTCTTTCCCCGCCCCCCTCTTTTTTTTTTTTGGGGGGGGGGGGGGTGCCTGTTTTTACGGAACAAACGTTTTGATACTGTTTTGATATGATATTTCATGGGTTCCCGTCTGTGAACCTGTAAGGTGAAAAACTCTCAGTGTGTCATATCAAATGGTTTTTGTTGGTGCTGTATGTAGCCTGGGTTTTTTGTTTTGTTTGTTTGTTTGTTTGTTTGTTTGTTTGTGTGTGTGTGTGTGTTGTTGTTGTTGTTGTTTTTAGAAGGGGGGGGGTTGTTTGTTCGTTTTATAGCGGTCTTGTTTAGGCCTGTCGGAAGGTTAACGACCATGTTTGGGCAGGAATCTATTTGGAAAATGGAAACACTTTCCAGAAGAGGCAGTTCAAGCCTGATTTTATATCTTCTCTCTCTCTCTCTCTCTCTCTCTCTCTCTCT
>NW_004798092.1:277532-278672 GCF_000002075.1 Aplysia californica | reverse complement strand
GGGGTTCTTGTTTACGTCCCATCAGCAGGAAGCGGAAACACACCCAAAAAAATGACCAACAGACATTTTTTAGCCCTGTCTCGCTTGTTTTGCTGTCTTCTTTTATTGGGTTATTTATGCCTCCCTCCAAACTTCCAATCCCCCTTTTTCCCCTCGACAAAATTTGTGTATGTTTTGTAACCCTTGAGTCTTAATATTGCACGTCTTGTGGCTCTGTGCTTGCCGTGCAGGAGTGCGAGGCTGGTTAGAGCCAAGTCGAAACCCTTACACTATGGGGGTTTTAACATTGGTCGTGGATAAGTTTTTGGCTTTCTATCCATTTTTCTGGGCCCTGTCGGTAATGGACGTAAAACCTGAGGCTAGCGTCCTGGGTTAGATCTAGCTATACACGTCTCATTTCTCTCATAACTGCAGGCCTTGTGGCTGGAGAGCGACACGTGCAGGCTTTTCTTTTATTTCTCGTCTTTAAAAAACAACGTTTCCCGCTTTCATTGTCGTATATTGTCTCTTCCATGTTCTGTACTTCGTCTTTGCTCGTTCTTTGGCGTGTTGTTTCATATTTCCCTTTATGTATTCGTTTTTTCTTTTTCTGATAGAGAGGGAGTATAATGTATGGTTGTATGAACATGTACATAATATTGTATACATATTACATTTTATACGTTGTATGTACTTTGGGTACTGTTCTTCATCCGTTTGCAAGTGGCACTCCTACCATAATATTATACTCCCCACGTTTAACCTGAGCCTTGTAAACAGGAGAAGAGAGAGAGAGAAGGGGGGGGGGGGTTGAAGAGATTTGTTTACCAGTGGAGAGTTACGACATTCTAGAAATAGGAGAAATTCCTGTACCTGTGTTTGTTGTTGTGGGCTTTTTTTTATGTTTGTCCGTTTTTTTGTTTGAAAGTCGGGGCTGCAGAGCCCAGAGGGCTGGTCTCACAGCGCGGGGAGTAAACAGGACAAGGGTCTGAAGGTACGGTGGAGTTGCTGGGGAGTTGGAAGCATGGGGGACTGTATGGAATGAGAGTAACGTTTCTTTTACACGTCAGTCTGTCTTTTTCTGTCTGTCTGTCTGTCTGTCTGTCTGTCTGTCTGTCTGTCTGTCTGTCTGTTTCTCTCTCTCTCTCTCTCTCTCTCTCT
>NW_004798092.1:274947-276653 GCF_000002075.1 Aplysia californica | reverse complement strand
CCTCCCCTCCAAAGTGATGCAGACTCAAACAGACACCCGTGGAAAAGCCACTCGATCCCTGTCGCGGCCTCGTTATCGAAAAGTTCTTTCCCTCCTGCTTGTTCAGGCCTCAACCGACGGACTACCGTTTGTTTACCGGACGTTATATCAAATTCACGACTTATTTGACCTTTTCTTGTGTACCCCGGTGTCAGCTGGGTCCTTGAACGATCACTGACCCCCTCCCCCCCTCCACACCCCTACCTCCGTCCTGATATCCCACCATACCTAGGGTGTATTTGGGCTCTATCGTTCTTAGACCTATTTTTGTGGGTGGTTGGTGGGTGCAAAAGCATCATACTTGTAGAAATACTTATTTTATATCTTGCTGTTTTTTGGTCGGTCTGTGTACCAGCCTTGCCTTTTCCCCTGCACTAAATGGATATTTTCGAGTCTATAATGTGCGTTTCTTTACTCTTTGGACCCTTTTGGTGTTTCAAACTAAACTGTGTTGGACTGCGGGGCGGACAGCCCTGGTTTGAATCCTCAACTGAGCATTCATGGACTTTGGTCTTTTAGCAGAATTTTCAAAGTTATCGACTCTGGTGACTGATACAAGCCAGCAAGATGAACACAAAAAGAAGGGTTTTCTAAATATTATATTAAAAAGTATTTTTGGGCGAGTTGTAGGGACTGTAGTGGTGGTGCTTTGTCACTAGATTGTAGATGAACCAATGATAGTCGCACCGATAAAGGTGTGGAAGGAGCAGACAGAGCACTAGAGCTTTTACTCACCAAGTCAGCATCCTTCCAGATATGCACGTGTTATTCTTTGCTGAATCTGGGTTATAAAGGGAGAGTTGGGTTAGGGTTGGGGAAGGGTTAGGATTATCACCCGGAAAGAACATAACGTATCGAATCGTCTAGTCTAGTGTGACGGCGTCAAGGTTAATCGTTTATGGGCTTTATTTGATCTGTCAGGTTTATGGTACCTCGGGTTTCTGTTTTTCTTTCCCAGCACCAAAGTGTTATTGTTGTTTTGGCAGGCGTTATGAAACGGTTCCCCCTTCATGGTCGTTTTCTTTTTCTTCTTGACTCTTTGCCGCTCCGGCCAGGCCGGCCTCATAACTTGTGTTTTGTCCGGGAGGAAAGTGAAGTGGCGTTCTTTGTACGCCGTTTGCCTCGGTTTTCACTATCTCTTCTCTCTCTCTCTCTCTCTCTCTCTCTCTCTCTCTCTCTCTCTCTCTCCTTCGTTCGCTTGTTCGTTTCCGTTCTCCCATTTTCGCTAGCTTTCTTTCCACCTGCGTGTATGTCTCTCTGTCTGTCTGTCTGTCTGTCTGTCTGTCTGTCTGTCTGTCTCTCTGTCTCTCTGTCTCTGTCTCTCTCTCTCTGTCTCTCTCTTACACACACACACACACACTCATACACACTCTCACACACACACGCGCACACACACTCTCTCTCTCTCTGTCTGTCTCTCTCTCTCTATCTATCTCTATCTGTCTCTCTCTCTTTCCCTCCGTCTGCCTCCACCGTGGCACCGATGGGGGATTTCAGAGTGGGGGCCTTCTGGCTGTTATACACTGGCCATTCAGCCTAAGCCTCTGTGAGGTACATTTAAAAGACGTATAATTGTAATGCAAATAGGCTCCTGGCTGAAGCTTGTTTGCTGGAGTTTTCTTGTTTGTGTAACATAAATGTCACGGCTTGACCTGAGGAGAGTGTGT
>NW_004798092.1:271479-273706 GCF_000002075.1 Aplysia californica | reverse complement strand
TCTCTCTCTCTCTCTTTCTCTCTCTCTCTCTCTCTCTCTCTCTCTCTCTCTCTCTCTCCGTGTGTGTGTGTGTATGTGTGTGTGGGTGGGTGTGTCATCTGTCTGTCGTGTCGTCGTCGGCCATGGAGAATTCTCCACTGTCTTGTCTCACGTTAAGTATTGTCTCCGTCACTCGGTGATGATGTTTCACTCGTGTGACGATTTATTGGGCGATTACCTCAGCCTTTGCGGGTGGTCGGCGGAGGGTGCCACTTGTAGGTCTTACTTTCTTTTCTTTCCCGTTTTTGTTTCTGTCTATCTGTTTCGTTTCTTTCCTGCACTATATTATGACTGTTTATTTTATCAGTGTGCTGTTCTTTTCTTTTGTCAAACTGAAACTCGCCGGTGATTGGCGTCCTTCTTTCCTATCAACCATCTATCTTCTTTATCTCTCCTCCTACTTTTTTCGTGTTTGTTACTCTCTTGTAACACTTCCAATATTCGACACTTGTATTTCCTTTTTGGGTTTCAAGTGCCGTGAAACTCTTACTAAAACTAACCACTGGTAGGTGGTAGGTCCAACTTCTTTTCTTTCCCTTTGTTGTTTCTGTTTATCTGGCTTGCTTCTTCCTTGCACTATATTGTGGCCGTTGTTGTATCGTTGTGCTTCTCGTTATTCAAACTCAAACCACGCCATCTTTGTGACGCACCGTTACTTCTCCTTCTGTCTTGTTTGGCTTCGGAGTGGGTGGCTTTGGTTTGAATCCCGAGAGAGAGAGAGAGAGATAGAGAGAGAGAGAGAGAGAGAGAGAGAGAAGTCACTGACTGTACTATAATCCTCCCATCAACAGACAGCAGCTGTGCAGACCCCGATTAATTCTCTCCCCCGGCCAGTCACTGATCGCCATTACATTTATAATTATTGTGTAGCCCGGTCACAGGAGAGCGTTGACCTCGAGGGGCATGTGGAGAGGATTCTTGTGCGAGAGAGAGAGACAGACACACAGACAGACACACAGACAGACACACAGACAGACACACCGACAGACACACAGACAAAGAAAGAAAAAAAAGAGAGAGAGAGAAAGTGATTGAGTGAGTCGAAGACGGACAGAGCTTAAAGAATGTGGTATGTGAGGGGGGGGAGCAGAATGGGTAGGGGCAGTGGATACTGCCAAATGTGCGGACTTGCTGTTAAAAACAGGAGAGAGAGAGAGAGAGAGAGAGAGAGAGAGAGAGAGAGAGAGAGAGAGAGAGAGAGAGAGAGAGAGAGAGAGAGAGAGAGAGACTGGTATGTGAGCAGACCTGTAGAGGGAAAAAACATGGGTTTGGAAAGGAGTGGGGGTGGGGGTGGGTGGCACAAATTCCTGTGATGCACCGGATGCCCTCTTCCAGCCATTCCATTGCTCGCTCCCTGCTCCTTTCCTTTTAAGAAAGAGACAAATAATCTCCATGCCGAGTTTTGTGTTTTATGGCGGGGCTGAGATTGCGAGACGAATGTCGCCCTAATCGTTTCATTGTGAAGACATGGAGGTCATGGGGACCGGGCGAAAGTCGTGACTGGCGGCCGTTTGTTTATGTGTATGCTTACTACCCCCTCCGTGTTTGTCTTCTCTTGTGTTTGTTCTCGCAGGCTTTTAGAGGAGTGATTAAATCATGCACGTCGTTACACACATGTGTTGTTGTTTTTTTTTTGGTGTTTTTTTGTTTAGGGGGGGGGGGGGGCTGGGGTTGTTTTTTTTATCTTTGCTTTGTTTGCATTTATCTAGAGCATTTCTGACACCACCAGTGGGGAAGTTTGGAGCGTGGTGTGTGGTCCGTCCCTCTTTTGTTTTGGTATATAATATGTCGTCTTCTCTGGACTTTATTATTTTTTTTTTTAGGAGTATGGGGTGTCGTAGTTGTGCTCTTGGTCGTGTGTGCTAAAGACGTGGGTGGTTGGCAGGTGCTCTGTTGTGGTTTGCTCCTTCTTTCCCATCAAACGTCTGTCGTCATCTCTCCTTTTTTTGTGCCTGTTACTTCCTTGTAACAGACCTAATAATCTTCGGTACTTATCTGACCTTATTGTGTTGCAAGTGCCGTAAGACTCTTATGGGGAAAAAAAACGTGATTTCGATTTCCGCGTAGGGAAGATTATATGTTCGAGTATCTCAGCCTTTCTGCTGTGATGCATGCTTTTGGTTCGTGCGATATTTATTTATTGTTTTGGTACTCATTTCTATTTTGCACCCTCTCTCTCTCTCTCTCC
>NW_004798092.1:264518-271379 GCF_000002075.1 Aplysia californica | reverse complement strand
AACACATTTATTCTTCGACACTTATATGACCTTATTGTGTTGCAAGTGCCGTAAAACTCTTACTAAAATTAAAACATTTAACTCCGTCCGGGGGGAGGGGGGGGGGGGGGGTTGCGACTTCAAACACAGTCTGTTTTTTTTTCCTGGTCATAACGTCTTTCCAGACTTCGTCTGAACTTGCGTGAGTGGTTGGCGGGCGCTCTGGGTGGGTGGTTGGAGGGCGCCACTGGAAGATCCTACTTCTTTACTTTCCCCTCTGTTGTTTCTGTCTGTCTGTCTTACTTTTCCCCAGCACCAAATAACTATTATTGTTTCGATGTGCTTCTCTTTACTCGAACAAACAAACAAAAGAGCGCGCTCTAGTGGAGTTTGCTACTTTCCTTTCAAACACCAGTCATCCTTTTCTCTCCTTTTATTTGTATATTGCTCACCTGTAACACTTCTAATCTTCAGCACTTTTATGACCTTTTTGTATTGAAAGTGCCGTAAAACTCATTAAAACTAACAGTGACTGTCCCAGGATCGTAACGACAGTAGAAAAGATGGCGGTCTATGATGCTTCACAAGGTCCAAACAGGCTTAAGTAAGTAAAACGTATTCCTATCAAACTGAGAAAGCTTCTTAATGTGTCCCGCGCGCTTATATAACCTCATGTAGTTGCGAGCGCCGTAAAACACTTACCGAAAGGGAAAAAAACGCAATTAACTTAACAAAATGGAGATCCACCCAGAAGAGTTTGGACTGAATTAGACCGGGGGGGGGGGGGAGATAACAAGCCTGAATTTGAAGGGTACAGAAGGCCAATTGATTACTGTTTTTACAATACGTATTCTTTCAACATTTTATTATTATTGCCCCCTGTGGGTGGTTGGAGGGTGCCACTGGAAGTTCTAGTTCTTGAACTCACTCAATGTTGCACCAGTCTCTAAGTGTTTCTTTTTTTCTTTTTTCTTTTTTTTTTTAGGTCTAAATGACCCAGTTGCACCAATGAGGTTCCTTTTACTCGAACTCGAAAGCTCAAACATTTCTCCGAAGCACACAGACCGTGACTATTACTAGTACTCAGCGGCAAGTCGTTCTGTGCTTCACGTGCGCCCTCACGTTCTGAGTGTGTTCTTATTAGGGCATGATGACCAATGGGGTCAAGAAGTGGGGAGTCTGACCATTTGCTGTGGGTTTTTGTTTGTTTGTTTTGGGGTGGGGTTTTTGTTACCCTTTTCAATCAAAATGCCTCAGCTCCAGTCCTTAGGTAAGCTTATGTTGCTCTCAATGAAGTAACAACTAAATGTATGATAATTATAGTTATGAATTCACCCTCCGCCCTCCTCTCTCTCTCTCTCTCTCTCTCTCTCTCTCTCTCACTCTCTCTCTCTCCATCCCTCCCTCTCCCTTTCCCCTTCGCCCATTCTCTTCCCCTACCCCTACATGTACACCCTCTGTACCACCACTAACCACCTCCCCCTGTATCTCCCCTCCCCACAGACGCCGCGGGCCTGATCCGCCACATGCTGACCGTGACCCCGTCCCGGCGCGCCACCATGGAGGACGCTCTACGCCACTGGTGGGTCAACCTGGGCCACTCGCTCATGCCCAACGACGCGCCCTACAGCCCGGACGACGAGCCTCCGGTCATGGCCTACACCCTGTGCGTGGACGAATCCGCCCAGAACGGTGGCTTCCCGCCCGCCGTCATCCACCAGCGGAACCAGAGCAGCATCTCCTCCGACTCGGACGTGGAGCTCGACTTTCGACCCTCGAGGTGGACCACCAAGAGGAAGCTGGCTCTGGACAGCACGGGCAGCAGTTTGTCCTCCTCTGTCGCCGGCAGCCCCGCCCCGACTCCGGACAGTGGGTGTGGTGTGGGTGGCCTGGATGATGACGAGGTGGAGGATGATGCCGCGTCCATCGCGTCTGGTTTGTTGAAGCTTCCGCCGGACGTGCTGGAGATCTTGAAGGGTTGTAGCAGCAAGTCCCTCGCGGCGCTTCTCAATCTGGACAAAATTTCGACCGGGTTCGATCCGGACCCTCCCGCTCGGGAGAGCCGAAGTAACAGCGACGGTGCTGTGTGTGGTGGTAGCGGTAGTAGTAGTAGTGGTGTTAGCGGTAGCGGTGGTGTTGATGGTGCTGAGAACAATGTTACGTCCTCCTCTTACCCCTTAGACGTGGACCGTCGCCGGCTGAGCGGGGATGTTGGGGAAAAACTCTCCCCCTCAAGCTCCGTGTTCGACTCGGAGAGGAAGCCCAAACGCGGGATTCTCAAGCGGAAGGGGAAGTTCTCGGGCGGCGACAGCGGCTGTGTTGTGCACGAGGACATGAGCGGGGCGGGGCGCGCGGAGGAGACGCCCATGCCCAAGTCGGGCCACCTGCCTCGCCGACTCCCGTCCTTCAGAGACGAGGCGCACGGGATCTTCTCCAGCAAACACCGCGCCACGCAGCTGCTCGAGGCCTCCAGCGCCCGCCACCACCACCACGAGGGGTGCAGCAGCGCCGTCTCCCACCCGTCCTGGTGCCATTCTGCCTCCTGTTCTGCCCCGCTCTCCGAGGACGTCGTTCGCCTCGCCTCTCCGGAGCAGGACAGCGGCGCCCACGATCTTCAGGATATCCACCACGATCACCATCACCACCACTACGAACAGCAACAGCAACAGCAACAACATCACCACCACTACGAGCAGCAGCAACAGCAACAACATCACCACCACCACCACCAACAGCAACAACAGCAGCAGCAGCAACTTTGTCACCAACAGCAACATCACAACCACCAACCTCATCACCACCACCACAACCACCACCAGTCCCACCTCCACAACGGTGACATCTCTCAGTACCCCCAGAGCTCCTCTTGTGCTCTGGACAACTGCCACCCTCCACAGCAATCTATGCACGACCCCGCTATGCAATATTACAGCCTGCAGACCCTCACTGGCCTGCTCTCCCCGCAGCAACAAATCCAGCCATCCCAGCCCGCCCCCTCCAGCTCCACCCACTGCCTTACGTCATCCAGCAGCCCGGACGCCATCAACGGCAACCCTCCCCCCGCTCAGCCAACCAGGGCATCCGACTCTCCGGTGCTCCTGACGGCCTCTCTCTCTGCCACAGTGATGACCACAGTAGTGACCACTGACACGCCCAGTGTGCTGGTCACAGACAATACCTGCTCCCCGCTCCCCCCGCCCGAGTCCCAGCCCGAGGGCCCCCTCAGCAGTAAAGAGCCGCCCAAGGTGACGCGGCGACCAAAGAGCATCCTGAAAAACTCTAAGCTCTCCCAGATGGAAGAAGCGCGAAACAGACTCAGCATCAGCAGCATCGGCTCCAACTCGTCGGCGGACATCTTGGATCTGTCCTACGACAGCGGAGACAGCGACCACTTTATCAACCAGGGACTCTGCTGCGAAGTGGCCGACGATTTCTCCCGGGAAGCGGTGGGTCTGAGTTTGCTCCCCATTGACGTGAACGTGTCGTGTGGCCCCGCGGGTAGGGATGACGCTCTCCGCCCCCTCAGCCACGAGTTCGAGTCTTTGAGCGTCAGCTCAGGAGAGATGTTGAACGGAGAAGCCATGGACGTGCTAGACAGTAAATCCTCACTGCTCTATAGACTCACCAGAGACGCGCAGAGCCTCTTATAAACATCTCTCAATAGACAGTCAAGATTATGAACATCTCTTGATAGACAGAAAAGGTTATATTTCTGTCAGTTAGCTTGTGTGCCACCTTCGTTTGTCAGGGGATACAATACACCCTCACCAAAGCTGGACAAACCCTGTAATGTCGTTTTCTGGTAGAAGTTAGAGAAGAAAAAAATCCTGTTTTCTGTCTTGCATGCAAATGTCCGTTTATTGTCATAACTGCCTTGATGGGTCTCATGACCTTTTCCTATGTCGCTATATTGCGTCGTTCTCAGTCAATTCTGTCCAGTAATGTTCGTGGCCTCGAATTTTAACAAGGCCGTGGGCTCGACTCCTGAAATATTTCTTTTCACATCCTCAAAAATCAATAAGTGTATTGTATGCATTTAGTTTCTCAGTCTTCGATCTATTGCCACCCCCTCTAAAGCTGGTTTCTGGCATATTATGTAATGAGTTGGCAAACAGATTTAGAAAGAAAACTATTTCAATGGAGGAATAAGATGTGTCAACACGAAATTCCTTCCCTTGCCTGGTTGGCCAGTTTTTTTGTTATTATTAATCTAATGCATCCAACTGAGAATCAAATAATGATTGAATAGGCCTCTTACTGCCTCTTTGTTCCCATGTGTTTTCAGCCGTCAATCTGTTCTTAAAAGACAGCAGCTAATCTCTACAGGCGAATCGCAAGTGCATTAATCACGTCTTAAATTCTATATTTGATTTTCCATTTGTGACAAACAAAGACAAAAAATAAGCTTTAGAAATTTATGTGGTTGAATAATCGTTTCTTCTACGGTCACTGTTTGCTCATCTTATCTCATGGTGTCAAATGTTTAAAATGCCAAACCCCCCACGTTAACCTTCATACGCGGAGGGTGAATATTGACATTTCGATGCGCTCAACATGTTCAGTTCTCACGAGCACCCTGTGCTCTTCTTTTCTTTTTATTATTTTTTTCTTTCGTGTATTGAAGATCGCCATTTGTACATTTTATGAGAGAAGTCTGTTGGTTTAGTAGCTAGAGTTATTATATAATGCTTGACTTTATGTGAAGTAGAAGGATAAACACGTGACAGGCTCAGAGTTCTCCAAAGGTCCCGTCGACATACCCGACAGGCTGAAGGTGAATCTTTTCTGCTCCGAGTCTGTGGGTTTACCCTGCGCTTGTTAACAGCATGAGTCGTCGTCTTCTGCTGTGCTGCAGGTGATGGTTGGTGCAGACAGACTTTTCCTCTCGCTCTTTGCCACGCAGTCTTCTTCTGGTGCTATATGCTCAAGTTACTGATGAAGTGTACACGCCCCTCTAGACGCCATCTGGGTCCTTTCAAATCACGTGATGTCTCTGTGACGTAGACGAAATAGGTAGAACTGTTGCGGAAAGTGAAGTGCGTGCTCCTCTAGACAGTGTGGAGTTACTTCAGTGGTTGTATGAATAAAAGAAATGTTTGGAGGTAAATGAAAGAGAAAATGTGTTTTTGAGGATTTGTGAAGGAATTGAGGTTTGTTTGTTTTCTTAGGCAAATAAAACCAGAGAGTAAAGAAAATGACTGACAATTCGTCGTCTTGTGAGCGTGTTAGTTTGTTACCCGTTGTAAATACTGAATGAAAATGCTATGGAGTGTGTGTGTGTGTAGTTCTGTAGAATATTCTCAGAGGCCGACTACGCTTGTGTTATGTCAAAGTAAGTCAAATGCTATTTGTGTTAAATTTGGCCCATAAGATCTAGTAGATACATTTTTCAGTTGTTGAAGGGTATCGAAAAATGAAGACGCAAAAATCAAATTATATCCTCGTGACATTTAGGTACTCGATGTTTGTGCCGAGAATTGTCTGAAGTTCAGCCTGCAAAGATATTTTTTCCAAAGTATTATTCTCTTCCTTTTGCCCTCTGGGAATTCCTAGAGTTGTTCCAAAGGATGACCATTGTAATTCTGTGTGTAAAGTTGTAAGCATATTTTGTAAAGCTTCTAATTTATTCTATTTTCATTGTTATTTAATAGCTTTCTGGGTTTACAGCAACTTCTGTGCATCATCAACATGCTACGGTCACGGCCTTATTGAGATCTCGTTCGCCGTCAGACCGATCAACTTTACTAATGTTTGACCTACCATCTCGTTGTAAAACGACTTAAAAGCACCGACAAATATCAAAGTAATTTCTTTAAAACTATTCTAGTCTGAGCGCGTTAAGAACAGGAAATATTGAAGCAGTGTGTTTCCAAGGAAGCTGAGAATGTTTCTGAGTGTTCAAGGATTCGCCGTGGTAATAATGTAGATTGTACAGCTCTCAGAGTTTGCTGTTGAGCGGGGACATGCTACACACAAATGCTATTTATTTTATTTCTAAGTTATTATTTAAATACTCGGAACTATGGCAAACGATCAAGCAGGGCTCTTATCGTAGCTAGTTGATGATGTTTATGTTGGTTCCGTTTGCGCTTTAGATCAGATGGTATTTCTGACGTTGTTGCATGATTTAGTGTTTCTCTTAGACTTATTAGAGAGAGAGAGAGAGAGAGAGAGAGAGAGAGAGAGAGAGAGAGTATGTAATATAAATGTTTGGCATGATGACGGCCGTCAGTCTACTATAATACGTTCTCTGTGTGGAGTGCGAGCTGCCGTTGCGTCTCTTAACGCTCACATTCTCAGCGTGCTCAAAACGATAGCTTCGCCAACGCTTACCTGTAGGTAGACAATATACATGTAGTTTAGGCTTTCTGTTGAGTCGTTCTAAGTCATCATGTTGTGCTGTTTCAAATCCTAGAGTAACAGTAATTTGGTTCTGTATAGTTTGATGGGGGGTGGTGGGGTTCCTTGTTTGTTTTTTTTGCATGGGTACTTGTTTGCTGTCAGTTGTTGACACATGAATGTGTCGGGGCTGTCAGCAGATCTTGACGTGGATGAGTCTTGGCTGTCAGCTTTTGACATGTTGGGCATGGATCTGAGCTGACAGCTGTCGGCTGCTGTTTCTTTTTATTTTTTTTTTATTTAACACGAGTACACCCCACCCCCACAGACGCATACGAAAACCAACCGGCGCAGCGTCATGTTCTTCGTTTATGTGTTGACTGACCTCTCTACCTGTCTCCCGGGTCAGCTGATCCTCCCGCCTGACCGCGTGAAGATGCCACGATGCCAGCTGTGGTGGAGGGAGGGAGGGATGGGAGGGGGGGGATGGGAGGGAGGGAGGAGGGGGGGAGCGGATCTCTGACACGTCATGTCATGACATTC
>NW_004798092.1:263403-264418 GCF_000002075.1 Aplysia californica | reverse complement strand
AGTAGTAGTAGTAGTAGTAGTAGTAGTAGTAGTAGTAGTAGTAGTAGTAGTAGCAGTAGTAAATTGCACTTATGTAGCGCGTTTCCACTAGTAAAGTGCTCAAAAGGGGTCCCTAACGCTGCTCATTGTGAGTTGAGAAAAGCAATGATAGCTTTCAAAGTAACTCGCAGTCCCTACATTACCCTAGAATTACGAAGCTCTCTCTGCTCAGAAGGCCAACCTAGTTTTGAGAAAATTGAGGGGGAATTTTTATTTTAAAAATTATTTTTAAATTGTTTTAAGTTTCACAACATTTCAAGCTTTTTTAAATACAATTCTTGGAATATCTTGATAACGATTCCGAATAATCCTACGATTTTGATAGAACAGATAGAACATTTAATTTGGTTTCTGACCTCATGGTCTTGGTAACTCAAAACGGCCACAAATGTCATAAAGAACTCAGGTGTCGACAAGACAACCTCAGTGAGTAGGTCAACTGTGGCCCACAAGGACAATCAATCGGTCTTCATTATACGCCAGTACTTGCCAACCCGGGAAGCATACAGTGCAACATGTGAATTTTATGCGCTCAAACTGACAAGATCTTTCACTTTCTCTAGTCAGGTACCCATTTGAGCCATTTCCACCTGGATGAAGTGCGGAAAATTCATGTTAAGTGCCTTTCCCAAGGACACAATGTCAGACCCCTAATGGGATTGGAACCCACGACCTTTCGGTTGCTAATCCGAGAGCCAAACCACAGGCCACCGATGACACGAAATAATGTGGAAATCATCCACAAGTGGACAATAGGAATCTAGGGGGCAGGGCTATAAACTTCACCGGACGATAGTGAAAGAACAATGTTCCAGAACAGACGCAAAAAGTCGCTACCTCCCTCAGGTTCCAACCACGAGCGTCCATTTGTTAGTCAAGCTCGAGACCAACTGTGCCATACTGGCCAGTCTAACTCGTGTTCGGCTGTTGTTTGAAAGTGTGTTTGTGTATGAGTGTGTGTGTGTGTGTGTGTGTG
>NW_004798092.1:259010-261300 GCF_000002075.1 Aplysia californica | reverse complement strand
CCCCCCCTCTTCCCCACCCGTTTGTCCACCCAGGTGGTAGATTTTGTGTCTCCCCAGCATCTGTACTCCGGCTCTGAAGTGTTTAAAGCTTGGGCCAAGTGGGATGTGGGATAACGCACGTGCTCAGGGCTCATATTGTGTGTCTTCGAAAGTCACGAAAGAACAGATGGAAGATTTATTTTGTCATTTATTGTGAGCATGCTCATTCTATTTGTTAATTGAGAACTTGATTAACCCTCTCTTTGCCAAGCCTTCTCTGTTGTATAGCCTTCTTACATGACAGCCAGAGACAGTGACAGGCTATGGAGGTGGAGGGTTAATAAAAACTGGAGATGTACATGGCTCTTTTGTGGAGATAAATTCTCTCAGTTGTCAATATTCAATAATTGTATTGTTGCGCAAATATGACACATGGCTCAGCAGAAGTTGGCTATAACGTACCGCAATATTGCTGCCAAAGCATTACATCTGACTCTGCAGAAATATGTACAAATGCTCAGCGAATTTTATGCAAAAACATGACATGTGCGGGGGTGTCTGTGGTGGAAAGGGAAAGGGGGGGGGGGGTGAAAAAAAGGGTGGGGTGTTCAATATGTGACCCCAAGCATAATCACGGTATCGATATTTTTTTAATGGTTTATCTGCTCGTGAGTGTGTCGTCCTCTCACTATATAGCAGTGCTTGCTAACCTGGATGATATCTCCCACGAGTTGGCCATTGGGTAATTTGGGTGGACGGTGGGGATGACCCGGGTAGTGAGTGATACGTAGACCTATTGTTCACTGAATGCCCCTTTTGGAAATACATATATGTGGGCGGTGCGAAATTTTTAGTGTCTTAATTAAAGGGGGCACAAGTGGGCACACGTGGGCGCTGACTATAAACAGGTTGACAAGCACTGTTGTATAGTGATACGTCTTTTGTGTGGAGTGTGGAAAGAAAGCAGTCCTGCATGTTACGGAGTGTACGACTGGGGTAGAGAGTTTGTACGGCAAGTGTTGTGGTCGCTTAAGGAGGGCTGTACAGTACAGCACATGGGCTTTACTTCAGGGTGGTGTGAGTGAAGAGAATGAAAGAAGGAAGGATGGGAGGAAAATGAAACATGAAACGTGAGAGAAGGAGGAGAATTGATGTGTTTGTGTGTATGTATAGATACTAGATATGTGTAGTCGTACATTATATTTGTGTGCTGTGTGTGAGTTTTAAATCTTGATTTTTGGTGGCTGTGTGTTATTGGAGAGGAAGAGAGAGAACTAATAGAATATGGGAATAGTAAACTTTGTGACCAAAAAGAAACTGTTTCACTGTCGAAAGGGGGTGGGGAGGGGGGGGGTGGAGAAGCTGTTTCTGATTCAAAGGAGTTATAGTTATAGTGTAGATTTTTTCCATTTGTGCAATTTGGCATACAGAGCCATGGAAACTAGATGATTGGTGACCATGTCTTGAGCCAAAGCAACCCCCTATTCACCTTTACTTTTAATCGGGTGCTCATGTGTGAAGGACTTTCAGTCATGCTTAGACGTAGGGTAAACTGTTTCCAGAAAATTACACATACAGATATAAAAGTCCTTGTTGATTATTTGATATTGTGTGATGGTCTATATTTATACGAAGAATGTTGTGTAAACATAATGTATGTTTGGTATCGTCTTGTGTCTCGATGTATGGGAAAAATGATTTGTTTGTTTTTTAAACTTTAGTTTGTGATGATGTTTTTATTTTCATTCTATGACGCCGTTGTTCATTTTGCAACTGTCCACTTTGTGGTATTACTTGACCAATAAAACGCTTCAGCTATAAGCAAAGTCGTTCTGTTATTTTTTTAATCAACCCCCCGCCCCCCGTTTCCCCCTTGTACTTGTATATTATTATTTTGTGTGTGTCAGTCTGTTTTATTTTCTTTCTTTGTCTCATGGTGTATTGGTGTCTATTTTGATGTGTCTGTTTGTACCCCTATCTATCTAGCTATCTATCTATCATTCCGTCCACCCATCTATCTATCTATCTATCTATCTATCTATCTATCTATCTATCTATCTATCTATCTATCTATCTATCTATCTATCTATCTATCTATCTATCGGACATCTGACTTCTGTAGGGGGTTGGCGGGTGCTCTGGTGTGCTTTGCTCCTTTTTTCCTATCAAACATCTCTCGTCCTTATCTCTCTCCTCTGTCTTTTTTGTGTATGTTACTCTCTTGTAACACATTTATTCTTCGACACATAAATGACCTTATTGTGTTGCAAGTGCCGTAAAACTCTTACTAAAATTAAAACATTTAACTCCG
>NW_004798092.1:244152-258910 GCF_000002075.1 Aplysia californica | reverse complement strand
CACATGTGCGCTCGGCTGTTCTACGTTCTTGTTTGGTCATTGTTGGTATCAACAATCGTTCCGCGAGACAATATTGGCCAGCCCAAACGGTCACCGCCACTTGTTGAAGTCGATTTGTTTAGTTTTATTCCCGTTTTTGTTTTGCTTTCTTTCGTCTTGTTTTGTTTTGTTTTGGTCTTCTGTATGTCACCCGTTAGTTTTACTCAGTATCACATTTTCATTTTCAGTACTTACTCTTTTGCTCGGATGTAACGATTTACTCAAAACAGTAGGTTGCATACTCTGATACCAGGACTGAAAAAAAAGTCTGCTGCATGGAGCATTTGTCTTGTGCACTGCCATGCGGAAGTCTGGGGTTCAAACCGGACTTGGGTTTGAATAATTTCCCTTTTCCTTCTTGGAATACAATTTCATATGAGTCCGGTAAGTAGAGGTTGGGAGTGTGAGTTGTGTGTGTGTGTGTGTTTGTGTGTGTGTTTGTATGTGTGTGTGTGTGTGTGTGTGTGTGTGTGTGTGTGTGTGTGTGTGTGTGTGGACGGGGGAGGGGGTAACCCTAGAGCACAATGACCTATATTGTGTCTAGTAAGGCACTGAAAGTCAACAACTGCAATAACAGTAGCGGCAAAGCAGCAATGGAAGAATCAACACCAGTGGGGACATAGGAAGCAACAGCATCAGCAATATCAGTTACAACAACAGCAACAGTGCCAACAACAATAACACCATCAGCAACAATAACACCAACAGCAACAATAACACCAGCAGGAACGTCAACAAATCAACCAAGAATTTCTCAGATCCTCGCAACAATACCAGACGTTAAACCTTCCTGCTCACATCACAGATCACAGGTAGGCCCGACTGAACTTGACCCGAAAACCGACGAAAACCCAAACCAAACCTCCAAATCCGGCCGCCACACCGGCACAGAGAGACTTTGTTTCGTGGACAAATCATGGCGTGATTCCGCTAAGCTTTGCCCAAGGTCGCGCCATGACGGTCAGAGATCTCAGCTCTGCCTCCGACAGCGCACAGGTGAGAGGGCAAGTGGCCGCCCGCCTCTTTCTCACAAATTTTAATGTCCGCCTTTGTGGGTAATACGAAACTACGCTATTTTAATTTTTTTTTTCTTTTTTTTCTTTTTTTTTTGGGGGGGGGGTATCATGTCTATTATTTTAACACACTTAGTTCCTTTCTCATGTGCGTTTGTCTTAAGAATATATACGACATTAGGTAATTTCGTCTCTGTCTTTCTGTTAGGTTGTTGTATCTCTCCCATCCCAGGATAGACTTGACCGACAGAGTCGAGGGATTCCACTTGCAAATTGATCTAAATTGTGTCGATGGGGGCGTAAAACATCTGCAAATACGAAAAATATAAGCTAACCCAATGACATTTCGGTCACACATCTCAGCTCTGCCTCCGACAGCGCGCAGGTGAGAAGGCAAGTGACGCCCACCTCTTTCTCGCATATGTCCGTCTTGACAGGCAAAGTCGAAGCATTCCCCTTCCTAATTGATCTAGATTGAGTCGATGGTACCGTAAAACATCTGCAAGTACAAAGAAAAGAAAAACTAAGGTCGTTGCGATACTATTTCGGTTAGAGATTTCAACTCTGCCTCCGACAGTGTACAGGTGAGAGGGCAAGTAACCACCTCTTTCTCACATATGTCCGTTTCATGGTTATACGAAACTACGTGATTTTTGTTCCCTCTTTCTGCGGGGATCTCTCCTAATTTATCTAAATTGTGTCGATAGAGACGTAAAACAAAGGTGAAAAAAGAAACAAAATTCAAGGTCGTAATGACATTTTGGTTGGACATCCCTCTTCTGCCCCCGACAGTGTACAGGTGAGAGGGCAAGTGCCTCCCCGCCTATGTCCGTCTCATGGTTATACGAAATAGGGTGATTTTTAAAAAAATTCTCTTCCATTTTAGAAAACTTGACACCTTTTCAACATAGTATGCCCGTCTCATGACTATGATATGAAACTAAGTTATTTTTGCTCCTTTTTTGCCCCCTCTTTCTTCTGGGAAGCTGTTTCTCTTTCTACCTTGGATGGACCTGACAGGCAGGGTCCGAGCATCCCGCTTCCTAATGGATCTAGACTGAACCGATGGAAACGTGAACAATCTGCAAATACCAAAAAGAAAAAAAAACATTTACAAGGTCGCCCGATGACATTTTGGTCTGACACCCATCTTTTGCCCCAGACAGTGTACCGGAGAGAGAGAGCAACTGCCTCCCCGCCTCTTTCTCACATAATATGTCCGTCTCATGGTTATACGAAACTAGGTGATTTTTTTCTGTCTCTTTCGTTTTAGAAAACTTGACACCTTTCTCATGAAGTTCAAGTATGTCCGCCTCATGACTATACGTAACTAAGTTAATCAATTTTTGCTCCTTTTTGCTCCCTCTTTCTATTGGGATACTGCATCCATTTCAACCTAGGATGGACCTGACAGGCAGAGTCGAAACACCCCGCTTCCTAATTGATTTAGATTGGGTCGATGGGAGCGTAAAGAAATCTGCAAATACCCCCAAAAAGTAAAACCAAGGTCGGAGCAATGACATTTCGGTTAGAGATCTCAGCTCTGCCTCTGACAGTGTACAGATGAAAGGGCAAGTGACCTCCCGCCTCCTTCTCTCATATGTCCGTCTTTGGGTAATACGAACCTAAGTAATTCTTGCTTCCTCTTTCTGCTAGGATTTTATCCCTCTCACAAGATTGATCTAATAATTGAGTCGATGAGGGCGTAAAACATCTGTAAAACCAAGGTCGTTGCAATGACGTTTCGGTTAGAGATCTCAGCTCTGCCCCCGACAGTGTACAGGTGAGAGGGTAAGTGACCACCCGCCTCTTTCTCACATGATGTGTCTGTCTTTGGAACATACAAAGTAATTGTGCTCCCTCTCTACAGGGATGTTGTATCCCTCTTCTAATTGATCTAATTGTGTTGATGGAGGCGTAAAACAAAGAAAACAAAAACGAAAATTCTTGGTCGTACGATGAAATTTTGGTCAGATTTAAAAACAATCAGGAAACGACAAATGCAGTTTTTGGGACACCTTAATTGACAAAAGGGTCTTGAACATCAAGCTCTCACTTGCAAAATTGAGGGAAAGCGAGCCAGGGGTAGGCCCAGAACAGCATACTTAGGGAACCTGAACAAATGGGTTACAGGGAAAGATCAGAGAAACGTAGCTTTTTTGAAAGCATCCGAGCAAAGGAATGAATGGAAAACCATGATCGCCGATGTCTGTCGCAGATCTGGTACTGGATGATGATGATCCCTCTTCTACCTCCGACAACGTACAGGAGAGCCAAGTTTGTGATCACCTCTTTCTAACATGTCAGTCTTTGGGTCAAACCAATCTAAGTAATATCTGCTTCCTCTTTTGTTTTAGAAAATATGGCGCTTTTCTTACGCATGTCCGTCTTTGGATAACACGAAACAGTAATTTTTGCTTCCTCTGTCTGCGAGATGTTGTGGCCCTCTAGAAGAAGTTGATCTAAATTGCGTCGATGGAGGCATAGAAAATATGCAAGTACCAACAATGCAAGATAACGTTTGGTCAAAGATCTCTCCTCTGTCTACGACTATACACAAGTAAGAGGGGAAGTGTCCGCCTTTTTCTCACATATGTCCGTCTTTGAGTAATACAAAACTAAATAATTTTTGCTATCTCTTTTTTTTAAAGAAGACTTGGTGCCTTTCTCACGAATGTCCGTCTCATAGTTGTACGATACTAGGTTATTTTTGCTCCTTCTTTCTGCTAGAATGCTGTGTCCCTCTCCTAATTGATCTAAATTGTGTCAAAGGAGACGTAAGCAAGCAAGCAAAACAAAGCAAAACAAAGCAAAAAAATCAAGGTCGCCCATTTACATTTCGGTCAGAGATCTCAGCTCTGCCTCCGACAGTGTTCAGGTGAGAGGGCAAGTGTCCGCCTCTTTCTCACTTATGTCCGTCTCATGGTTATACGAAACCAGGTAATCTTTGCTTCATATTTCGGCAAATACCTCTCTTAATTGATCCTAATTTTGCCGATGGAGGAGTAAAACAAAGAAAAAAAAAAAGAAAAAAAAGAACCAAAATTCAAGGTCGTACGAAGACATTTTGGTCAAAGATCCCTCTTCTGAC
The DNA here is from genome assembly GCF_000002075.1 of Aplysia californica. Lineage (NCBI taxonomy): Eukaryota > Metazoa > Mollusca > Gastropoda > Aplysiida > Aplysiidae > Aplysia > Aplysia californica. The sequence goes on along the minus strand of NW_004798092.1, from coordinate 254,767 downwards.
TCCTACAGCGTACAGGAGAGAGTCGAGGGTGTAATCACCTCTTTCTAACAAGTCTGTCTCTGGGTCATACGAAACTAAGTAATATATGCTTTCCTCTTTTATTTTAGAAAATTTGGCGCTTTTCTTACGTATGCCCGTCTTTGTGGATAACTCGAAACTGAGTAATTTTTTCTCCCACTTTCGGCAGGACGTTGTGGTCCTTTTGATGTTGATCTAAACTGCGTCGATGGAGGGGCAAAAACATTTGCGAATACAAACAGTGCAAGGTTGTGCGATAACGTTTTTGGTCAAGGATCTCTCCTCTGTCTGTGACTATGTACAATTGAGAGAGGAAGTGCTCGCCTCTTTCTCACTAATTATGTCTGTCTTTGGGTAATACAAAACTAAGTAAGTTTTGCTATCTCTTTTATTAAAGACTTGGCCCCTTTCTCACGAATGTCCGTCTCATAGTTGTACGATACTAAGTTATTTTTTTCTCCCTTTTTCTGCTAGGATGCTGTGTCCCTCTCCTAATTGATCTAAATTGTATCAATGGAGACGTAAACAAAACACAAAACAAAACGAAAAATACAAGGCTGTTCGCTGACATTTCGGTTAGGTATCTCTGCTCTGCCACCTACTATGTACAGGAGAGAGGGCAAGTGACAGCCTCTTTCTCACACGACATGTCCGTCTTTGGGTAACACGAAACTAGGTTGTTTTGGCTATGGCTTTTCTTTCAGCAGACTTGGTGCTTTTCTCTTGTATGTCGATCTCAAGGTTGTACGAAAGTAAGTTCTTTTTGCTTTCCCTTTCTGCTTGGATATTGTGTCCCTCTCGGCCTGTGATGTCATCCCGCTTCCTGATTGGTTAAAATTGTGTCTGTCGATGGGGGCATAAAACATCTACAAATTAAAAAACCAAGGTTCTGCGATGACATTTTGGTCAGAGCTTCTAGATCTACCCACAACTGTGTACAAGTGCCCGCCTATCTCACCTGCGACCCTCTGTGGGTTATATGAAACTAAAATTGACAAATTTTTAAATGTCTTTCCTTCTACAGATGTGCCGCCTTTTCAAACTACGTACTCTTTTCGATTCGGAACTGTCAAGGGATTTTTAACGTACGCCACTTTCACACGGGTACTCCGAAATTGTCCATCCGTATCCGTGAAGACCCTACCCTAGGATCAGGGGGTGCAGGAATCATGAGAAAACACATACGCTGCCAGGTGCATGATCGTTGTAAGGTTCCAAGGAACAGAATAATTTTCTGTTAGCATATTTGCCTTTGGCTTGTTCTTCATGCTCTTCATCTTTATTATAATTATCCCCACTGTAATTATTAATAGTACCTGACCACTGAAACTTTTCTTCGTCTTTTGGGTGTTGGTTGTTGGGGGGGGGGGGGTTTAGAAGATCGTAGGAGGTCAAAGGCCAAAGAAATGCAAACTTACCCCGTTGTCATTTATTGCGCTCAGTGGCAAAAGTAAACCACCAGAAAGCACTCTCGTACAAAATTTCCAGATATGGACACCCCCACGGAACGTGGACGCCCCCCGCCCTCCAAAATCGGAGCAATATATCAGCTGTTTAATCGGTTTAGCCACAAATTTGGTGGCCCAGTTGATTGTCCAGGATTCCTAGAGGGCTTTGCTGGGATCAGGAAGGAAATTACTCCCGTGATCCTTTTAATGCTTAGCTACGTGGGGGGTTGTTACTTCTTAGTCCGTGTCCAGCAGAGTTGAGGTTACAGATACGGTAAAGGACAAGGCAACTGTTACTTAAGGTTCTTAGAATACCTAGTTGGACACATTCCCCAACCCCCTCCCCTCCCCCAACCCCCACTCCCCAAAACTCCCAGATGAAAGATCGAGATACTCGATAAATATTCTCCCGACAGGAGAATCAACCTAGAGTTTTCTGCGTGCGACGATCAAGCGCCTCACCGCTACACCACAGACGCCCTTTGGAATCTTCGAAATTCCGATGATCTCAATCGATACTGCGCAGAAAACGGCCCCATTTTAATCCATCACTTACAGATATTATTGCGCATACAGACGTGAAGTCGGCAAAGACATGCAAAGAACTATACAGGAGTGCAGACTTATAAAGTAGATGTTTAGACATACAGACATACAGACATACAGACATACAGACATACAGACATACAGACATACAGACACGGAAAGGAATAAGACATACACAAACAGTAAACAGACATGCAAAGGAGACATACAATGTAATATAGACGTGCACGTCTACAGAGGACCGTCGGTAGCCCAGTGTGTGTCGTGCAGGACTACATAATGTGTGGCTCTGGTTCGAATTCCCCACGAGATTTTCTGAACTTGAGATGTTTAAGGGATTTTTAAGGCTCCCCGCCTATTTATTAGCTCGATCCTATGGGACATGGACTTTAAATTCGGAGGTCCCGCACCACAGACAGCCTTACAGTGTTGAAAGGGGCTTCAAACCGACACACTTTTGCTAATTGTTCAAAGATACAGACATGTAAATAAGACATACAGACGTGCAGACATTCAGACATATGGACATGGAGACATGCAGACGTTTGACAGACATGAAAACGACAGACCAATAACGAGCCTGAAGCAAAACTGGAAGAGCTAAGAATTTCATTACGCCCAGCTGACAACCACTGAACAGTGCGCGCCATTGTGCGTGCGGAGCAGACCTGACTAAAGACGTGTAGGTTTTGATTTAACGCTTTCGGAGCGGAGTACAGGTCAGTCGACGGGCCACATCACGTGACAGGGGGGAGGGGGGGGGGTGATCAGAGAGTGTCTCTCCCCTCAGGCGGACATGCCAAACCAGTCGTAGGTCTCATGTCTGGATGAATCGCGGTCTTTCTTCGCTGTGGCTTCTTTGATTCCCCCGCGAGACAAGGTTAGGTCTCATCAGCGGGCCTGTTAGCTGGGATGTTCCCCCACGACAGAGATTTACGGCTCGGAGTCCGAGGGGGATCCGCCCCTGTCTGATAAGGAACGGGGGATAGATTAGGATGATAGTACGAGGTGCAAACATGCATAATTATGACATAGAGAAGTGCACGCGCGCGAGCATACGTACATGCACACACATACTCATACCCTCACTCACATACAAATAATACAAACACTCAAACATACACACACGTACTCATACATACATGCACACACACACACACACACACACACACACACACACACACACACACACACACACACACACACACACACACACACATGCACCCACTAACACGCTGACACACCTTTAAACCCACGGAGAAATCGAAAGAGAAAAAGAGATAGAAATAGCGAGAAAGACGGAGAGAGAGAGAAAGAGAAAATGTATGAGAGCGGGAAAGAGAAAGAGAGAAAGAAAGAAAGAGAGAGGGAGAGAGAGAGGGAGGGGGGAGAGAGAGGGGGGGAGAGAGAGAGGAGATAGAAAGTGAGAAGAGGAAAAGGGGAAGGGGCATTTGCACTCATGTAGAAGACAAATTAAGCCAACACAGAGGAATTCCAGTATGACAGAGTAGCGATGACTTCATCAAAAACCCACAGCGTGAACGATGAGGACATGGTGAAGACGACCATGGCTCAGGCGTCACTCACTGGTGTTACGATACATTAGATGAGGAAAATTTGCACAAAACCCAAGTTTGTGGCGTCGGTGGCCTAGCGGTTAGTCTCTCAGACTTGCAACCGTAAGGCCGTGGATTGGAATCTCATCTGGGGGCCCGACGTTGTTTTGTGTCCTTGGGAATGGCACTTTACACAAATTTTCCTCACTTCACCCAGGTGGAAATGGGTACCTGACCCGGCTATTGACAGTGACAGATCCTGTCAGTTTGTGAGTGTTTGAGAGTGTGAACTCCGTAGCTTGCGCTGTGTGCTTCCCGGGCAGCCGAGAATGTTTCTAAGTGTTTTGGGGTATGCTTGGGCAAAAAAGCCGAAAAGCGCACAGAGCATTTTGTAGAGCGTGGATATGCGCTATGTGAATGCAGTCATTATTATAATTATAATTTTATAACTGTAATATTATTATTGTTATTATTATTATTATTATTATTATTATTATTATTATTATTATTATTATTATTATCATTATTTTTATTATTATTATTGTTATTATTATTATTATTATTATTATTATTATTATTATTATTATTATTATTATTATTATCATTATTTTTATTATTATTATTATTATTATTATTATTATTATTATTATTATTATTATTATTATTATTATTACTATTGTTATTATTATTAAGCACCTCTTTCAATTTCTGTTGGGATGCTCAGTATACCCCTCAGCTCTGACTGCCTCCGACAAACAGGGTGGAAGTAGCCCGCCTCCAAAACTATATGAATTGTGTAGATGAAGGGAGGAGTGAAATAATTAGCATCAACGACCTACGAGATGAGACATAGATTGGTCTTTTTAGCTTTGAAAGTAAAGAACAAGGGGAAGAAAAAGAGTCTAAAAACAGAGACTACACTCATTAGGGAATACTGAACAAGCATGTTTGAGTACAAATACTAAATTAATTAATGTGCTCTTCTACTAAAAATAAATTAGTGCTCTTTCACCAAAAGAAATTATGCAAAAAGGTATTTTTATTACTCTCTAGCACGCTGGTCGCTCGTGAAATAATGATTATAACGGTCTCTGCTCTGCGTGAAACTACTTGGATGAGGGGGGAGGAAAGAGGGGAGGGGGAAACTCGGGATGAAGGAGAGAATCCGCCGCATAATGAAGGTCTTTCTAAACAAGTCCCGAGCGCACGAAAAGCCACCAAGATTGATTAAAACTGACCGCCGACAGGAGGGAGCCCCGCGTGCACGTGTGAGCTAGTGGGAGTGACGGGCGACACGACGAGGCGAGGTGTTCACGGTGACACAAAAGGCTTTCCTCCTCTGATACAGCCCATTAACCCGTCAGGAAGCTTGTACTTACAGGCCCCGGGTTCTTGACCCTGTCTCTCACCCAGACTGACCCTACATTGTTCTAATTAGGAGATCCCTTCTCGGTTCTATTTCCATTTGGGAAACGTCAAAAAAAAGGAATATCTATGTTAGAAACAGCCCAGCACCGAAATGAAATATGAGATAGAACCAAAAATATTAACTTGAAGTTCGACATTTGGACATTTAGAGCACCGACAAACACATGTGGACGTGTATACACAAGACTGAGGATATATATATATATATAAACGTATACATGTATCATGTAAAACTATCACATGACCAGAGGCGAAGCGTCTATATAATCAAATAATCACTGCTTCCCTTCCTAATTTTGAAACATTGTCGCAGTCAAATTCACCCATAGACGTAAACCTCATAAATTAAATGTAAAAAGACGTTCATAATCACCAATGAACAATAGACTACGCCTAACCTTCAAAACCGTTTAATTGCCACAGAAATAGCCTGTTCGCCCCTATCGGGCCACTCCATAAGCAGTCACAAGCTTTGATTAAGTGAGGCTGGAAGTGTCAACCAATATAGTTGAAGGGAACATGTGCATAGCAGTCAGAACTGTTTCATTGTCGCATATACCATGTTCACCCCTTTCGGGCCACAGTTATAAGCACCCAGACGCGCTGATTATCTAAGCGAACTATTACACTGGTCGAGTCTACCTCACAGATGTGAGGGGAACTAACTCCTAATAACCCTTTGACTCCTGCTACTACACTGCTAGTGCTTGGTTTTTTTCCTCGACTTTTTAACGTCCTATAATCAGATCGTGACCTCGATTATGACAGAGACTCCTGGCCGCGAAAAGCTAGACAAAAAAACCCAGCCAAATGTGAAATAAAAAATTAATAATTGTCGTGCTCTACCAAAGTGTTTTGGCTGTCTGGTATAACATGCCATTGTAGTGCTGACATCTGTGCTTCTTTCCTTGGTGTTCGTGTGTTCAAATCTAAAGTTAAATTTAAGGTTAGTTAGAACAAATATTTAATTAAATACTTTTCTGATTATTTTAGCGGTTGAACAAGCATACAACATGAATTCAGGATTTGTTTTCATTCACAACTCAGAATTGCCGCCTCCAGTGCCAGTAAGATTCTTGTGACAAGTGTTTTACGGCATAAGGTCATATGAGCGTGCGGGACACACCTAATATTTTCAGTTGGTAGGAAATTTTGAATTTTGCCCGGGTGGCTGCCGAAGCCTACTCTTATCGATTTTAGACCACCAAGGGATTTTTAACGTGCGCAACTTGCACACGGGCCCTCCCAGATTTTTCGCCCTTGTCCGAGAAGGCTAGGTGTAGATCTTTCCTACCAGAAGATCAGGGGTGTGGCAGAAAGACAGCAGTAAGGAGGAGCCAAGGAGTAGCAGTAGAAAGGCTGCAGAAAGAGTCAGGAGCCCAGAGGAGGGGGCAAAGGAGGTGAGGGGGTGGGGGCAGAAAGTGGAAATGAAAGCAGACAACAGAACATTGTTAGAGAGCAGGAAAGGAGGTGAAAGGAGACAATTTTAGAGAAGAAAATTTTTTGGTCGCTACCCGGAATCGAACCCGGGACTTTTGAATGAGAGGCCAACACCTTAACCTCTAGGCCACGAGAGCCCCCTCATCCACATCTGTACTTGGCGTTATTTCCGAGTTTCCACTGGATACTTGTACTACGTGCTAGAGGTGGGCAAATCCGAATAATCTGTAAGGATAACCGGATAATTCTCAATGAAACATTGTCCAAATTCAGACTCTTAACTCTCTTTCCTAACCCGTTTGCCGAAGTAGGTGCACCCATTTGTTGAAGTAGTGCTAACCCGTTTGTCAAAGTGGTTGTAACCCATCTGCCGAAGCGGTTCATGTCATAGTATTTGCACAAAGAGGTGCGCTAACATATTATCCGGATTTTGCTAAAGCGACTCATTGCCCAGCCCTACTACGTGCACACAAAGATTACTGTAGTTGAGGGCATGGTGAGATTTAAAAGCAAAAAAATAATAAAACAACAAAAGAAAAATTCTCCACATGACCCTGACCCTGACCCTGACCCCTACTCCTCCCACTTTTGTTTAGAAATCATCCAGGTTTGCACTCGGCTTCCACCAGAGTTTTGTCCATCTCCACTCTAGAGAAATGGAATAAGTAACCATCCGTGAAAGTAAAGTACATCCGACCCCTTGACCATCCGTGAACTTCTTTCACTTTCTCTTTTTTCTTTCTCTCTCGTTCTCTCTCTCTCTCTCTCTCTCTCTCTCTCTCTCTCTCTCTATCTCTCTCTATCTCTCTCTCTCTCTCTCTCTTTCTTTCTCTCCCTCTCTCCCTTTCTCTATCCCTCTCTCTCTCTCTCTCTCTCTCTCTCTCTCTCTCTCTCTCTCTCTCTCTCTCTCTCTCTCTCTCTCTCTCTCTGTCGCTTTCTCTTGTGAACACCAAAATTGTTCTTTAACGATCTAGAATATTCGAGAAGATATTCTTTCATCTTCGTTCTCTTTCTCTGCCTAGTTGCTGTAGTTTGAATCTGTCACCTCGCCCCACCGGTGTTTTGCGACGCCTTTCCTCTGTACATATACTACTTCTTTTCTACCCCTCTAATGGTCCTGTCTGTCTGTCTGTCTGTCTGTCGGCCTGCTTGCCTGTCTGTCTGTCTGTCCGTCTGTCTGTCTGTCTGTCTGTCTGTCTGTCTGTCTGTCGGCCTGTCTGTCTACATCTCCGTTGTACTAAATGTCCATTGTCGAGTCGATGAACTTGTCTTTGCTAAAACTCGGACAAATCATCTTGCTCCAGACGCTAAAATGAACCAAACCTTGGTTTGAGTAAAATTGCATGAAACCAAAATAAAATTCCACTTATAATCAATATTATCACCGATGGAAAACTTGGCATACATAAATTTGATAAACATGCGACTTTTTTTAGGCGCCTAATGATGCATCAAAGTTTTATACGATACAATATATCACTAGTATAGACAGTGAACACGCCATTCCTGGTGCACAGTGCAGTGTCCTGTATTTAAATGAGGATTATCTTGTCTTGTTCAAGGACATAGCCCCAAGGACCACCCATCTAAACGTCGTCTGAGCGACATAAAACTTGACGTTATTATGAGCCCAAGCTCACTAACCACTCGGCCACATGAGTCTTCTACACCCACACACCCCTTTCATGACATGCATACGTTAGAGCTATATCGGTCATAATTTGGTGCGACGAGAATGCACGACAATCTAAAATAAGAGATGGATCAAGACAGTGGTCGATAGAGTGGCCGAGAGAGAGAGAGAGAGAGAGACAGAGAGACAGAGAGACAGACAGACAGACAGACAGACAGACAGACAGACAGACAGACAGACAGACAGACAGACAGACAGACAGACAGACAGATAGTCAGACAGACAGACAGACAGACAGACAGACAGTGTGTGATAGAGAGTTAGAGTGATCGAGATAAAGAGAAAGAGTGATTGAGAGGGGGGGGGGGGTTGAGAGAGAGAGAGAGTGTGTGTGAGAAAGAGAGAGAGGGGGGGAGAGGGGGGTAAGGGAGTAGAACTTTAACCTACCGGTACCACCCTCTACATCCTAGGCGAGAGTAGTGAGGCCGTACACTGTGTACATACAGACAAACATACGGACATACATGCAGCTGATGAAAGCACACACCCAGCACAAGCATCTGTGCTGTAACAGTTCAGCGCTTCGCTACGCTACATGCAGAGACACGAGTTCAATTCCCGGGCGGGAATTATTTTTACCGAGGATCAGCAGGGATGTTGTAGCCCTCTCAGCTCAGGTTGGCCCTGACCTCCCAAATACATTTGAAGACTACTGGGGAAAAACTGAAAATCGTGAGTGTACCAATTTTGAACGCTTGTTGACTCATAACCACATTTCTGTTCAACTGTTCGTTGATTACTGTTGCAAGGTTTCCCATTCAACAACACTTAACAATTAACTACCATTCAAACAAATACGAAATTATGAGTCCACAATCTTTTAAAATTGACACCCTCACAATTTCCAGTTTGTGACTACAATCGTTTTCCCCCGTGCTCTTCATGTGTAGTCTAAATTGTATCGTTTTCAAAAAAGAAAAGGGAGTAGAGAGATCTGGGGATGATGTGGAGGGGTGTAAAGACGACTACTTAAAAAAAAAAAGAATTAACTCCCTGCAGGCGTAACATACAGTAGACTTTTATAGTTCCCCGCTTCGCTCCCTCATACGTCACAACATCTCTGATTTTTTTAAAAAATGGTATTCATTTCTCTGCACTTTCAGTGTCTTGCGTCCATCCTTCTCTCTTTTCTCTCTTGCCGTCCAGTGGACGAGGAGTCGGTAAAAAGATCCCCTTACACCATCAAAATACTTCATGTGTCTTGTTCAGTGTTGAATACAGAGATCCACCCCCCCCCCCACACACACACACAGACACACCTTTCCGCCTTAAAAAAAAACCCCGACCCCATCCACCTGTCCCCGAAAAGTATCTGAGAAACGATACCCAAAAAAAAGAATCTTATAAAATGAATAATTATAGGTCCTACTGGTCCTAACTTATCAGACCGTACCGAAGTACACCTGCCAGTATATGCAGCGGAGGGGAGGGCATGGGAGGAGGGGACTATTGTGCGCTCATACAAACAGCAGAGCCTGCCAGTATATGCAGCGGAGGGGAGAGGATGGAAGGAGGGGACTATTGTGCGCTCATACAAACAGCAGAGCAGGACCATGTTCCTCTCTAATAGACAGATTCTGTCTACATGCTCTGTCTCATCTACATCTGCAGATCCAAGTGTAAAAAGTGACAAGAACTAGAAACCCCTGCATGGTAAAAGCGTTAAGATCCCTCGTCCAGCTGTGAACATGCACATGCAGAAGACATTCGACACACTCGTCACATCAGTTCAGAAGAACTATTCTCGTTCGGATATTCATAACGATGTCTTCTTTCCTTTTCCACGCAAAAACTGGTAAAGACGAGGGATGCAGATGATATAACAGAAGCTATTCTGTTCAGAAGAACAATCCTTGTTCAGATATTAATATCCATAACAACGTCTTCTTCACTTTCCCCACACAAAAAATTAGTAACAAAGAAAAGGAATGTGAAACAATTCTTCTTTTTTTTATTTAACGAATTAATGGCTACCGCACACCTGCCGACATAAAGATGACACTTGAAGTACTGGCGAGATCAAGGAAAGCTTGTCCTGGCTGACTCGAAGACACGGCTGTAAAAACCCAGGTTCACTGAGGCCCCTCTGATCCGTGGGCGTCGTTAATGCTTTGTTTTGTTCCGCTCCCATCGCTTCCGTTCACACTTTTTGGACATCGCATTATGTGGAGCAGACGAGGCGAGCCGGAAGACAGGGGCTGCGGAGGTCGTAAAGTGGCGGTTAAACTGTTTTAAAGAGTCCCGGAACAATGCTCAGGTGGATGTAATGACAATGAACTTGTCAATATCTGTCTACATCAGTTTTATACTGACTGACTGTAAGTTTTTTGGGGTCTTTAGTGTGGATGCTATCTGATTCATCAACGTTGCTTTTTTTCTCAAGAACTTTGTTACTTTGCTCTCACACGCACACTTTCTTCTCTCTCTCTCTCTCCCTCTCTCTCTCTCTCTCTCTCTCTCTCTCTCTCTCTCTCTCTCTCTCTCTC
>NW_004798092.1:240556-244052 GCF_000002075.1 Aplysia californica | reverse complement strand
TCCTCTCGCTCTCTCTCTCGCTCTCTGTCTCCCTCTCTTCCTCTCTCTCTCCTTCCTACCTTCCTTGCTTATCTGCTGCATATATGTGTGAGTGTATGTTTGCATTTATGTCTATTTGTGTGTGTGTTTGGGGGGGGGGGCAATGTAAGTGTGAGTGTGTGCAAACTTGACTGATCTTGAATTGATCTCACAATCCTCCACCCTTCTTTCTACGGCTCTATCTGAACCATCTGGTCCATGTATTTATGACTATTTTCTCTCCTGTATAATTATCAATAACTTTTCCCATTTGAGTCAATGTTTTCAAGTGTTTCCCTGCTCCAACAAACAGCTTCGGTGTTAAGTGCGTTTATCCGACACGATCAAAACCGTAAAAGCAACTTTAGTGCGTGGAGCGGGCCAAAGAGATCAATAAATTAGCCTACCGTGGCACAGACCATAACAAAATGAAACATTGCTGTAAAACATTTCTGCTGTTTAAGGCCGTTTCTCTGATTGGCGGAGAAAGCGATTAATTATACTCTAACACCTATAGGTAGATTCTGTAGACTGTAGACATGAAATTCACTGACAGGTGTAGCGAGATATAAAATATTTCATCTTAGAGATCAAAGAATGAACATCAATAACCTCTGCCAACTGTGATCCTGTATTGACAGTAAAGTCTTGTTTTCGATCTCATTTTTCGCGACTTCTACATTCATTCTGGCTTGTTTTATGGGGACCGTACTGTTCTTAAAGAGCTATTAGATCTCTATTTCTTTTCTCAGAGTGAGTGAAGGGTTTGATCTTTCCTCCCTAAACTACATGGGGACGATGTTGAGCTTTTGGGGACTCTTTCCCAAACTGTGATCACAGTCAAATAGAGAAGACGGGGAGGGAGATTGTGGTTTCATTTTTTTTTGTCTTTGAAATAAAGTGGAAAATGATTGAAATAGTTACAGGTATGTATAAGGGATCAGTACGAAGTGAAAGAAATACAATATTGTACTAGATGGAGCGCGCAGCTACCTTAGTTGGTATCTAGATGGGCTATGGAGCGGGTGTCCCTGGTTCAAATCCATAATGGGGCTGTCTTGAACTCTGTTTTCGAGCTTTGAAAGCTTCCCACTTACTTGGCTCCGTCCTATCGGAGATGGACGTTATTTCGGGAGCCTTGCCTTTGTTGAACTAGGTGAAATCAAAATGTAACCAATACAATATATGAGAGGTTCGGTGAACAGGGACATGACGTATTAAGAAACATCGGCGTTTGTGATCAAGTGATTCGCCTCTGCCACATGTTCTTAGTGGGTGGTTGACGGGTGCTCTGGTGTGATTTTATTTTACTTTCCTATCAAACATCTATCGTCCTTATATCTACTTCTTCCTCACTTTGTATGCTAATCTCCAGTAAAAATTCTAAATCCCGCCCTCATATGACCTATCGGTGCTGTAAGTGCAGTCTAACTCCTAGAAAAAGTTGTAAAATACTCAAAGACGACACACTATGAAGATATGTCATAGAATGTCTTTAATTTTCTTACATTTGTGAGTCATCAATTTTTTGGCGTATGGGCAATTTTTTTTCTTCTAATTTTCTTCTCTTTTTTTTTGCTCAACACCTTTGCTTTCCTTTTAAAGATGCATTTTGGAGTGGATTTCACTGATAAACATCGATTAAAGGCACACACAGAAATGTAAATTTTCAGTTTCCAAAGACTCTCATTCTATAGATGGTTCCAAATAACAGCCATTTTCTCGTTAATTTTGCCTCTGAAACCGGGCGACCCTGACCTCCTTCAATCGCAAATATTTCGACTTCTATTCAAGTTAAATGGACTTTTTTTTCACCAAAAGGAAGGCAAATGAACACGCTTTGAAATGATATCAATAACCCCATACGCTCAAAAATTGACGAGCGCCTGATTCCATCACGTCGTGACACATTTCATTTTTTACAAGTTTTTCATGCAGCTTGAGTTGACATTGACAGATCGGACAGAAGCAGCCCGCGTCCATAAATGATCTAAACCTGCAGTGTCTGTCAACTTGTGCGGTATCTCCCACTAGTGGGCGTTTTAGTAATTCTGGTTTGCGGTGGAGCTCACTCGGGCTGTGACAGGTTTTATTTTATGACCCACTTGGAAATACATATGGGAAGAAAGTATAAAAATTGTAGCCTATTAAAGGTGGCAGAAGTGGGCGACGATTATAAAAAGATTGACAAGAGCTGATCTTAAAGTTGCCGAGAGAGGAAGGGGGTTTAAAATGTTTCCCCTACAAATTTTTTTAAGGTTCATTTACTGTCCTCGGGGTTTTGTGCTCTGGTCATCAATTGGCAAAAATCCCACTGTGGGGAAAGCCAAAGTAACTCCGCATTTTATAACCGCAACAAAGAGACAAAGAAGACGTAATGTGTTGGATCATGTGATGAGAAAAACCTGGTTTGATGATGCGCCATCTTTGCCGAAAAGACAATCGATGTCCAGCGTGGGGTCAGCGAGAGGTCAACTTGTCCGCCGATAACGTCACAGGGAGCTTAAGTGATCTCACAAATGGACATTGATGTCTAGACAACGATGACCTTCTCCTCAGTCCTGGTCACTGAGCGACGTAAAAAAAGCCGCAGCAAAAGGATACAGCCTCTGGTGGTCAGAGTCGTGGGATGCTGTAGCCTTTTATTGTATAAAGTGATGAGTCATTCTGGTGATGCTCTAAGAAAGTGTAAGAAAAGGACGTAAGTTCAGAATTCGTCTAATTATAAATTTTAAACAATAATTCAATTTTTAATAAATAAGTTGGTATAGTTGTAAATAAACAAACCGATTCAATTGTAAATAGACAAGTTCATTCAATTGTATCTAATCAACGTCATTCAATCTTTAAATAAATAACTTGATTAAACTATGAATAAACCTGAAAATGTTTGTTTGTGAATGAACACGTTCATTAATTATGAATAAACAAGTTAATGTCGTTATAAATAGACATAATGATTGAATTGTAAACAGATACATAGATTTCGATTTTTCGTCACTTGATACGTTGATAAAAAGAGGAAGACGCTTCTTTGCACCTGTTGTTATCAAATGAAGTCACAATTACGTCATAATGTTTTGAATTTACACTGGCATAGACTCTGTAGAAAATTGCCCATCAGTTTCCTCCATCATGCACCTCCTTCTCTTGCTGTCCATCGTCCTCCTTTTCTCTTTGCCTTCCTCTTCCCTGCCAAATCCTCCTCTTTCCCTTCATTCTTCCCTCCTGCTCTCTCCTCTCCCTCTCTCTCTCTAAACTCCACCCTTCCACCCAAGCCTTCCTTTTTCATCATAATTAAATATCTGCTCTTTAAAAACAAACAAACAAAAACCAAAAACATAAAGATTGTCTTTGGAAAAGGGTTGGGCGGATGGGAGGGGTAGGAAGAAAATCGAAGTAATAATTCATCATCATCATCATCATCATCATCATCATCATCATCATCATCATCATCATCATCATCATCATCTCTTCA
>NW_004798092.1:238076-239781 GCF_000002075.1 Aplysia californica | reverse complement strand
GGGGGGTGTAAACGTTCTTATCTAAAAGTTCGAAAGAGTAATGTCTTTGATCAATAGAATTTCAAACGTGTTAGTAGCTACCGCTATCGAAGTCTTTTCAAAATCTGGGAGAGAAGGTACTTGAAACAGAGAACTGATTTTAAATTGATACCAAGAAGCAGAAGAAGGGTATGTAAAACCCAAGCCCTCAGGCTCCAAACACTTCTTTTCATTTTTGTATAGCTCTTTCAAACTATTTCAGATTAACTACCTCTGTGGATTAGCGATTGGGTGATTCGTTGTCGCACGCAGGAGACCCGATTTCGATTCCCGAGTAGGGAGAACATTTTTATCGAGCAACTCTCGTCTTTCTGCTGGGATGATGCCGGGTTGGTCCTGACAGGCAGGATCGGAAGCCGACTTACTAAATGATTTGAATTGTGTCGATGGGGACGTAAGAACACCTAGAATCTACATTTTTTTAAAAGACTAGATCTATTTAAGAGGCTTGACAAGATCTGATTTACCATTGGTCATCTACCAACTGGCCATCTGAGACAGGAACAAAGTTTAGACCAGCTCAGCCACTACCTATCTATCTATCTATCTGTCTATCTATCTATCTATCTATCTATCTGTCTATCTATCTATCTATCTAATTCCTCTTGAAAACTAAAAATTAAATTGATTTTCCTTTCACCCCTCCCCAAACTCTTTCTCAAGGACAGCCGCTTTTTATGTTGTTTTGTTTGTTTGTTTTGTTTTTAAAGTGCAAAGATTTCATTTTAAGGAAGAAGGAGAGGGTTGGGTGAAAGGGAGGAGTTTGGAGAGTGAAGGAGAGGAGAGGGCAGGAGGGAAGAGGGACGGGCATCTAAGGAAAAAAAAAAACATTGCTTGGTAACCAGATTGATCAGTTATAAGGGTATTAACAAGGGGACAACAAATTGGACTGCGACATGTAAATCGGGAGCTATCGAGATTACATAATCACCTGAATTAAAATGCTCCTGCTCGGATTCGAACCAGTGTCTCCCGCATTCCTGTTAAGCTTGGTTCTAACTCCCAATATCTCTCTTATTCGAGCTTTCTGACTCAGAAAACAATTTGAGAGCAGTAAAGAACTCCTTTAACAAAAGAACTATCGCACCCTACAGAGAAAAACTACAGGTGTCATGAAACATTTCAACGACTGACTTCGATATTTGTTTGGCCGGTTTTAATTCAACAATTCAGCAGCTAAAAAAAAACCCTTGGCCACAGTTTTCTCGTTTCAATTCTGTATGATCCGCTGGTCAAGGCATAGTGCTGAGAATGTCACTAAAAGTGTCGAACAACAAGCAATTTTCTGATCCTAGTGTTGGGAAAGGCCCTGGCCTTGGCCTACATGTTCTTGGTGGGAGGGGTGGGGAGGGGGCTTGATGAAGACAATATTTCTCTCTCTCTCTCTCTCTCTCTCTCTCTCTCTCTCTCTCTCTCTCTCTCTCTCTCTCTCTCTCTCTCTCTCTCTCTCTCTCTCCTTTTGTGTGTGGTTGACGGGTGTTCTGGTGTGGTTTGCTCCTTTTTTCCTATCAAACATCTATCGTCCTGATCTATCTTCCTTCTTTTTTGTGTTTGTCACTCTCCTGTAACACCTCTAATCTTCGGCACTTATGTGACCTTATTGTGTTGGAAGTGCCGTAAAACTCTTACTAAAACTCCCCCCTCTCTCTCTCTCTCTCTCTCTCTC
>NW_004798092.1:232775-235840 GCF_000002075.1 Aplysia californica | reverse complement strand
GGGGGTTAATGAGGAAGAAAAAAGACAGAACGAAAAGAAAGGGAGATGCTAAATATCGAAGAGAGCAAAAGAACAGGCAGACAGAGACAGAGATAGAGTGAGAGAGGAGGAGGGAGTGGGGGTTAATAAGTTAAAATTCGCAAAAGCGTACTCAATCTTGTCTTGTCAAGAAAACTTACAGAATAAAAATTCTTACAAATTAGAAAAACTTGTGGATGGTAGGCTGCCGCTCTAGTGTAGTTTTCTCCTTCATTCCTTTCAAAGATCTATCATAATTATCTCTCCGTTATCTTTTCTTTGCTTGATATTCTTTCGTAGCACCTCTAATAATCGCCACTTATATGACCTAATTGTGTTGCTGGTGTTGTTGTTGTTGCTATCAATCCATCAAAAGCTGGACTCGTGCCCCTCTGTCCAATGCCATATAGTGATAAGTGCAGGTTTGCTGCAGTTGCTGTAGTGTTCCATAGAGTGTGAATTGTGTTGAAAGTGCCGTAAAACTCTTAACAAACCTATTTTTAAAAAAGAACCTAAATGGTTTAAATTTTAATATTCTAAACAGACGGAGATAGCCTACCTTTAAAAAAATTGAACGTCACAAAAAAAGACAGGGTGAGAAACGAGATTATCAGAGAACAAGTTGGCTCGACTCTCTGATTGAAATTCAAAGATAATCAACGAATAAGGATGGTTTGGACATCTGTCAAGACAATCACCAGGCTGTATAGCAGAGAGAGCAGATGGGTACAGAGGAAGAGGCAGGCCAAGAAAAGATGGATAGAAGAGGTCAGAGAAACATAAAACAAAAACAAACAAGCGACATGCGATACAACAAACTAGAAAAAGATGTTTGCTTCTCCCCTCGGCACTGCAAGGTAACGGAGGCTGGAAAAAGTAAAAATACCTGCATCTGTGGTGCAGCGGTTAGGCGCTTCGCTGTCTCCCGCAGAAAAATCGAGTTTGATGCCTTAATAGGGAGAATTTTTACTGAGCATCTCAGTTTTTCTGCCTGTATGTTGGATCCCTCTCGGCCCGAGTTAGCCCTGACAGGCAGGGTCACAAACTTGCTTCCATAAATAGACTAAATGGTGTCGATGGTGGCGGAAAGAAAACAAAGTCTCTGAAGAGCACAGAGCTTTCTGTTGACTGTGGATGTGCGTTATACAAATGCTATTTATTTATTTTTAATTTATTACAGTCGACTACGGATGAATTAATGTCGTCGGAGGAAGGGAAAATAAATCAACTCTTCCGAAGTTCAACTTTATGCTTGGGACCTGTAAAAAAGAATGAGTGAAAATGGTATACGTTTATCGTCCCTATCAACACTATTAGGTTGTCTAACGGCGGGACCTCCGAGTTTAACGCCCATCCCCGAAAGGACTGAGCAGAATGGGAAATTTGTGTAAAGTGCCTTTCTGAAGGACACGACGTCGGACCGAGCTGAGGCTCAAACCCCCGAACCCGCAATCTCACGATTATGGGGTCCGTAGCCTAACCACTAGGCCACCGACGCCACTGAAGAAGAGGTGCTGGCACCCAAGAAAAAAAATCAACCGAACCAAAGATCAACACTAAGGAGTTTAACATAAGCGGAGTCGACTGTATTTGCATGTATATTGAAAAGCAAAGAGTGAAGGAGCAGAAAGAAATGACAAAGAGCAGGAAACTAGAGGTGGGCAAAATCCGGATAATCTATAAAGATAACCGGATAATTCTCAATGAAACATTATCCGAATTCAGACTCCTAACTCTCTTTCCTGACCCGTTTGTCGAAGTGGTTCTAACCCGTTTGGCGAAGCGGTTCACATCATATTATTTGCCGAAGAGGAGCACTAACATATTATCCGGATTTTGCTAAAGCGACTCATTGCCCAGCCCTACAGGAAACGGAATTGGGACAGACCGGTGGCATATAAAACACCAATTGTATCTTTTTAAAGTAAAAAAGTAAAGTAAAGGTACAAGTAAGTAAAGAGCCATTGTGTTCGTGTCGTCTCCCTCGAGCATCCTGTGGTGCTGCACGCTGGGACGGCGGTCATGCGCGGAGTGAGTGTCAACCCCGCACTTCCGGCGTGTGAACCTCCCCACCACGAGGGTCGGTGTCCCCAGGGTGTGGGTGGGGGGAGGCCCTGACGGTTTGATGACGACGCTGACCAGGGGCCTGGTGATGGAGACGCTAAAGTGACCAGTGGTCACCGCTGGTCCCTGACCCCTGACTTCCCACCCCTGACACCGGCTTTGATCCGGGGGTTGAGATGAGAGATCGGGCCCCGTTACACCGCCTTAGGGAGGTGCTGCTGCCTTAGCCCCACCCAGCGGCTCGGAGCTCGGCCTTAAGATCTCCGTGAGTGAAAGGTCAGGAGGTCAAGGGTTATATGGCGAAGATATCGTGAGGAATGCAGATAAAAAATCGACGTTGACGAGGTGAGATTCATTTTCCCGTTTCATCGATTTTCTCAGCGTGTTGGACAACCGAGGGATTTAAACCCGGGCCATACCCCGCTGTCTTAGAGACAGGCGTCACGTCGTAAATTTCACTATCGTTGGGGGGCATTTTTTTTAGGTTACGCCTTGTTTGACACCGAATAGGCTAGTTCAAAGGTGTCTGTGGTTTCCGCGATCACTTTTTTGAGGAAAGGTTTGGGGGGGGGGTCCGAAAGCGGAGATGAAAGCAGACAAGAGAACATGGTTAGAGAGAAGAAAATGAGGGGGGGGGGCACAAATAAGAGAAAACAAAATTATTTGATCTAATATCTGACAGTCACTGACGTAACCTTGTAACAGCAGCAAAATATCAGCAACAACTCACATGAAATCCTCCTTGCCGACACAGAATGCACGGGGCATGTTTTTCTTTGGGAAAAATGTGAGGAGACCAAAACACATCTCATCCGAGGTCGCGTCACCGTATACGATGGTCTTCTTCTTGCCCGTTGTCCTGTAGTAACAGTTGGTGATGATTTCGTCGCCGGGAAGGATTTCTACAGGTGTGTCTTTTCTGAAATATAGAGGTAATCACAATATGAGGCTTGTCCGCGTGTGTGTTAGTGTGTGTGTGTGGG
>NW_004798092.1:229302-230790 GCF_000002075.1 Aplysia californica | reverse complement strand
GTGTATGTGTGTGTGTGTGTGTGTGTGTATGTGTGTGTGTGTGCGTGCGTGTGTGTGTGTGTGTGCGTGTGTAAGTGTTCAAGTACAAAAGAGAAAAAGACTGAACAGGGGGAAGGGGTGGGTCGTTCCTGTGGCTCAGACGTTATCACGATCAAGACGTGCAAGTTCCAATTTCAGACCAGACTGTGATTTTAAGATTTTTCGCCCCTTCCAGAATAATTTAACTCACTCAGGTCTTTCAAATACTTCACCCTTGAAACGACACATCGCAGATCTATTAAGAGGGTCAAACTGTAGCACGGAAAATTCAACAAAACAATAAGAGGCAGACCAAAAAAAAAAAAAAACATGTAAATAAAACTGAGGAATTTGCGCCTCTGATGTATGACAAGGTCATTTTATTTTTTTTATTTTTTTTTAAAGATTAAAAGAACCCGTTTCGGATTAAGTCCTCTCATCTCGCGTGTTCACCTTTCTCAGAAAGAAATAAAACTACATTTCTAAAAAAACGTATGTGTTTATTTAGCCTATTTTGGTCTATCCTGTACGCCCTACTAGGCTCTCGGAAAGAGCATTCCAACAGGCAGACATCGCTAGCAGGCATCTCCCTGACTCCTTTGCTTGTGAAGGCAGTGCCGGATTTAGACTTTGGCGACGCTCGAACTATTCAAATTCTGGAGGGGCCATGTCCGGTCTTAGAGGCCCTGACCTTGGCGAATCTGGACACGACTTCCAAAACAAGTACAGCTGGAATGTCTATTTATAGCAGCGTGTCCCTGAGAAACACGGACACACCAATTCACAAAAGCAGTCCTCTTAATCCATCGGTGAATGCAGTTGTTCTATATAGATAAATGTATTTTACAATGGCCCTGTCCAAAATGACCCCCTGTCCATAAGGACCACCTGTCTAAGATGACCACTTTTCTCTACAACATTGGACGGTCGTCTTGAATAGGTTTGACTGTATAAACATTATGGTAATACGGTATGGATTTTAAGCATTTTTCAACATTTCTTTGTTATTTAATAGACCATTGCTCAGACCTTTGATTTAACACCCATATCTGATAGAACAGAGCCAAAGGTGGGGGGTCCTGAAAACTCCCTCAAACAACCCAAATACCCAAATTCAAAAGATTAAAAAAAATTAGAGATTCGAATTCATAATTTATTTTCACCCATGGAGGGGGGTCTGCTAGCTTAGTTGGTAACATGCCGGGCTATGATGCAGATGATCGGGTTCGAATCTTTTTTTTTTTAGTTTTAGCCCGGTAAAACCTTACAAAAACCTTTTTTAAAAAGAGATTCGAGCAAGATCATCAGCATCATAGCTTGTCATGTTACCAACTCGGCTAGCAGACCGCCCACCACGGGTGAAAATGAATGAAAAGGTAAATGGTGATAAATCAACACTATACAGCAGTTTGTGGACCTTTAGATAACTTCGAAATTCGAAAAAAAAAAACGCAGGTCGTGTGTGTGGGG
>NW_004798092.1:225512-227692 GCF_000002075.1 Aplysia californica | reverse complement strand
GAGGAGGAGGAGGAGGAGGAGGAGGGTCTTTGCCAGAGCCAGGTAAGAGAGCCATTCACAGAGATGGCGGTTAGACAAAAAGGGCAACTGAAACGTTTTTGTAGTAAGACGGAAAACATTGCAAGACTGTTTTCTGGTCTTATATCCCTCCCAACTTATGGCTCAAAGCAAAGACCACAGAACAGCTCATCGAAACGGGTAGCTCATTATTGTCATCATCATCTTCGTTGTCGTCGTTGTCGTCGACAGCAGCAGCAACAGCAGCAGTGTTAAAAACAACAGCAACAACGAAAATAACAACAACACAATAATGGCCACAAAAACAGCGACAGCAACAATAACAACAGCAACAACAACAGCAATAATAATAATAATAATAATAATAATAATAACTACAACAACAACAACAACAACAGCAGCTACAACAACAGCTACTACAAATTACAACAAAAACAACCACCGCATCATATTATTCGTTCACTTCCAACTGCATCTGTGTAGCGGTAATATCTAATGCTTCGCGTCTCACTCAGAGAGCCAGAATTCGATTTCCATGCAGAGAGAACTTTAGTCAACTACAACAATGTACTTCGGGCTTTCTGCTGGAATGTTTTACACTTCTCTGCCCGAGTTGGTCCTAACAGACATTATGGAAGCTTGCTTCCTACATAATCTAAAACGTGTCAATGGGAGCGTAAAGTACGGTAAAATCATCTGCAAGAAAAAAAGCCTCCAAAAGAACCTATCCTTACTGCCATTCATAATCTATTTCATTGCTCACACACCATCAGTTGAAAACCCGGATCCTCCTCCTATCGTTTCGTAATAGCCGTTTGATTCGCTTCATTAATTTCTCCATAGAGGTAGAAAACATGCCTCCCGTTAGCTCTCTCGTGAAGTCAAGTAACCTTCTTCTTACCTCTGTGGCAAGGACGTTTCTAGTTCAACCGTAAAAGATGTAACAGGGTTTACTGCCTCCGGTATTTCGGCTAACCCCTTCGGATTAACTAAGGTTTGACTCGGAGGATTAATGTAGCCTACTTCTCTTACGAGATTAACGGTTGTCATCATCGTCATTCTCATCTTAATCATCGTTATCATCATCATCATTATCATCATCATCATCATACTCATAATCATCTTCTTCTTCTTCTTCTTCTTCTTCTTCTTCTTCTTCTTCTTCTTCTTCTTCGTTTTCTCAGTGTCGTCCTCGTCATCAACAATAAAAGTAGCAGAAGCTGTAGGCAAACTGCAACAGATTTATCACTGAAGAATCGCAAACACTTTAAAACAAACAGCAACCACAGCAACAAAATTAACAACGAACACGTTAACGACGTCTTCATTAACAAAAACTTCATCAAAAATATAAACTCCACCCACAGCAATACAAACAACAGCCACAAAGTGATCAAAACAGCATTAACAGCAGCAGCATCAACAACAAAGTCATAAATAATAACAGTAACAACACCAAAAACTTAAACAACTTCATCAGCAATATCAGAAGCATCAGCAACAATAACATCATCATCGTCATCAGAGGCTGCGGCAGCAAGAGCAACAGCAACAACAACAACAACAACAACAACAACAACAACAACAACAACAATAACAACGACAACCACTTCTTCAATAATAGCAGCAGTATCAACAACAGCTGCAAAAACTTCATCATCTTCATCCTCATCACCATCATCATCATCATCATCATCATCATCATCATCATCATCATCATCATCATCATCATCATTGCGTCGTCGTCGTCATCATTATCGTCGTCGTCGACAACAACAACAAAAACGACTCAAGAATGCTTCCATCAGCACCTAAGAATGAACCTAGACTAAATACTCCAAATAACTGAATGATGACCAAAACAAAGACAATCCTGGACGGACGACGCTGGCCGAAAGCCCAACAACAACAACTGGAGCAGCGACAACAACACTGTGTCTCACTGTCTGTCTGGCCGGCATTCTTGTCCCTCGTGATCCATCGTCATGCCACCAGCTGGCGGAAGTGACCTCTGATAGTTAATTCACTTACCGGTACACCTTGTTGTGGTCACGGCCAAGACACGGGCCGTGCTGGACACGAGTGTGAGGCGACGGGAGTGGGGAGAAGGTGAGGTTGGGGAGGCGACGGGGATGGGGAGGGGGTGTGAGGCTGAGGAGTTG
>NW_004798092.1:222232-225263 GCF_000002075.1 Aplysia californica | reverse complement strand
TTTTGTTTTGGTGCATGAAGTTAGTTTTTTCAAGGTCTAGGTTATTTGTTGAGTTATTTGTTCGTGTGTTTGTTTCTGTCCCGAAAAAAGAGACAGAAGGGCGCAGTTGTCTTGCAAAAAATGGGAAGGACTTGGAGGGGATGGGGAGATTGAGAGAGAGAGAGTGTGTTGTTAATCACTTAAGCGATCATCGTATTTCTTTCGGGAGTTTGCGTGTGAGCAATGCGATGCATGTCGACAAAATAACGGTCATTTAGTGCTAGGAAAGATTAAGACGGAGAGACAGAAGCAACAGAGGTGAAGGAAAAGATTTAAGATGTACCAAAAACCTACCTCTTTCTAACCACCCTCATTTTATCTGGTTCTCGTTACCTGTTTCTGTATTTTCATGTGGGTCGAGGGACTTTTACTCAGATGGCTGCTGGGTCCAAAAAGTAGTATCTTTGTGTGAGACAATAGTAATAATAATTATTATTATTATTATTATTATTATTATTATTATTATTATTATTATTATTATTATTATTATTATTATTATTAATCATACTACTACTACTACTACTAATAATAATAATAATATATAACATTTATTTAGCCCATTTCCAAAAAAAAAGGTACCTCATTGCGCTTTAACTGTTCGCCCTACTAGATTCTACGCTAGGCCCCCAGAAACCGGGAGGCTTAGATTCTACATCATTTCCAAGACGAGCCATTGGTCTGATAAACAAAGGTGCGAGACAGAAGTATTCCAGGACAAACTACATGTACTTAAAAGCCGAACTGCACTTAGATTTAAACCCAAGACTTCCGCGTGCTGACTTCGAGTCCCGCTGCGTCGTGGTCAGTGTTTTGCATACGGCCCGAAATACATCTGTACGTGTATCCGGTGGTACCAGTTCCGGGTTTTTTCACTGCACGATGGTTAGAAAAGTTCATTGTTTTGTCTTTATTTTTTCTTTAGGAGAGGGGGTTATTAGGTTTGTTTGATTTTTAATATCCTTGTGTATGTGTGTGTGGGGGGGGGGGGTTCCTTTGAGGGGGGGGGGGGGAGAGGTATTTTAGTCGCTCGGTTTGAACAACGGAGGATAATATAGGCCTCACTTAGAAGGATGCAGCTACCTAGGAAAAAATGGAGGTGTAGTAGAACATATTTGACGTCCTCTTTGGCACAAATAATATCAGTAAAGAGGCGGGCTGTTTTGACCCTGCCTGTGAGGACGACGTCGATCTGCGTGGAACAGATCCGGGCAAAAAGATGGAGGTAATAAAGAAGACATCTTTTCCTCATGGTAATTGAATTCACTACATTTGCTTGTAAAGCGAAGAGCCTTACGCTTACACAGCCGATGTCTGTAATTCAGTTCTAAAGATGATTCTCTTCGTTTCATAAATCAGCTTTTCATGTGTGAATCAGCAAACCTTAAATCAAATGACACACTTCAAACTGCTAAAGTGCAGTCAAATGTCGTTACATTTCAAAGCCACACTTGGTCGAAGCTGGACCCCTGAATATATGGTTACAACTAGACATGCGACTCAGTTGTAAATTCGCCAAGTGAGCCAAGTGAGTCCAAGATTAATCTACAATCAGGCTGCAGTCTACATGTCCTCGTACTACACGTCTAGTGCCAAGCCAAGATGTATAGAAAATATCCCTAGCAGATACCACCGAAGTCATTTCGAAAAGGAAGCGCTGCCCCCCCCCCCCCCCACCTCCGCGGCCCTCTTCTGTACGTCACACTGAGAAGAAAAATTCTCTCGGGACATCAAGAGATATAATTTGGACACTGTATGAGTTTAAACCTCAAATAAGTACTTGGCTGCACAAGCTAACGATCTCCTGCACCACAGTGGACGGTTATAAAGAGGGGGAGAAAGGTCAAAATTTGAGGCCAACAGAGGAGAGGGCGAAATAGGGTGTGTGTGTATGTGTGTGTGTATGTGTGTGTGTGTGTGTGTGTGTGCGTGTGAGTGTGTATGTGTGTGTGTGTGTGTGTGTGTGTGTGTGTGTGTGTGTGTGTGTGTGTGTGGAAAAGGGGAGGGGAAGAACCAGGAAGAGTATACAGCAATGTACCTTTATGTTTAGGTTTTCAGACACGCTTAGTAAAGTCAACAGTTCCAACTTCAAAGAGTGAGTCATTACTTCAGTCGACACGACCCTTATCCTGACTATACAAAGTGTATAAATATGTACTCGCGTGTGCACACACCGACTCTCTCTCTCTCTCTCTCTCTCTCTCTCTCTCTCTCTCTCTCTCTCTCTCTCTCTCTCTCTCTCTCTCTATCTATCTATCTATCTTTCTCACTCTCTCTCTATCTTTATCTATCTATATATCTGTCTCTGTCTCTCTATCTATCTATCTATCTATCTATCTATCTATCTATCTATCTATCTATCTATCTATCTATCTATCTATCCATCTATCTGTCTCTCTATCTATTTATCTATCTATTTATCTATCTATCACACACACACACACACTCTCTCTCTCACACACACACACACACACACACACACACACACACACTCTCTCTCTCACACACACACACACACACACACACACACACACACACACACACACAAACACACAAGCAGAAGATAGAGAGCGGCCGTAAGTGGCCAAGGGCGGTGGAGTGAATCTCATCTCCCACGCCTACCGTCCACAAATTACCAAAAACAAACAGATCCTTTGCTCAAACAGACTGCAGTCTACAAACGCCTCCTACAACACCCCTAGTGTCAAGCGGAGACTCCTTAGTCCACAAAGACCTGGGGGCAATTCTAAACACACTGTATCTCCAAATCCCAGCCACTCTAGCTTTGGTCTCCGTGTGGAGAGATCTGAAGGTCTCCGGAAGGTGCTAATGATGTAGACCAAGTTGTATGGAACCTTGGATAATGAGAGGGCATATTGACATTGGTCCAGAGTCGGCCCTCGGGGGTTTACCAACATGGGCAGACTTTTCTGTGCGTCCATGGAACATTGCCCATGTCTCAACTTTTAACCTTAGCCCCATCAAGCTTTCTCGA
>NW_004798092.1:207101-211795 GCF_000002075.1 Aplysia californica | reverse complement strand
TTTCTTCTCTCTCTCTCTCTCTCTCTCTCTCTCTCTCTCTCTCTCTCTGTCTGTCCTTCTTATTCCCATCTTCATACATCTTGCAACAGTCTCTCTTATCCTTTGTTTCTCCATTTCTAAATTATTAATTTTTTTTATCTTTATTTTTATTTTTTATTTTTTTATTTTTTTATTTGTATTTCTTTGTGTGTGGGGGGCTTTTTGTGTTAAGGTATAGGTGAGCTCCGTATTGACCGCTCCCACCTCTGTCCTGTTGGCCGCGACTATGTCGGTACTACAGCCTGTCCTCAGTGACGTTGTTCTGACCCCAGGAGGATAACAACGGCACATCTCATCTTGTCTTATTACTTTTATCTTATCTGATGTCGTCTTATCTTATCATTTTTTTGTTGTTGTTATTTACCTCATCTGCGTCATTTCATATTTCTTCGTCTTGTTTATCTTACTGTATTCTTTCTCATTCTGCTTTATTCTGTCGTATCTTATTCTATCTCTCTTTGTTTAATCTCGATTTCTTTTTTCATCTGATATTTTTGTTTACCCTACTTCATCTTGCCTTATCCCACCTTATTTCATATATCTTACTTCATATTGCCTTGTTTTAGCTTTATTTTTTTAAATCTTATTAATCTAATCATCTTATACATCTCATCAAATGTTGTCTCCAACAGCGCTATTGGGATCTGTTTTGGCGTTGTTGCAAAACACATGAAATTCGTTCACTCTCAATGGAAGATCACAGCAACAACAGCAAACCTGAACTGATGGCATTAGACGGAAGGGCGAGTCCCAGCTGGCTTTGGATCCATGACAACAACAATGACACCAACAGCAGCAACAACAGTAGCAACAAAATTAACAATGATAAGAACAACAACGATGATGACAATGACGATGACGACGACGACAACAACAGCAACAACAACAACAACAGCAACAACAACAACGACAACGACAACTTCAACAACAACCAACCAACCAACCAACCAACCAACCAACCAACCACCACAAAAAGAACAACAGTAACAACAACAACAACGACGTGAAATTCTCTTTGTACTTTTTTCTCCGATCTCTTACGACTGCAGTAACCACAAACATTCCTGTAAGTTATCGCTGCTGCTACACAGTCCGCAGCTACATCGGTTCGCCTCGAAGTCTTGTTCTTTTCTCCGGGAGTTCCTTGTTCGACCTTCTCAGGGATTGCCGGCGTCGCAGTCAGCGAGTCTCACCGGTACAAAAAAAATCGTTTTGCAGGATCATAAAGACAGAGTCACCGATTGGCGAGGTGTTGTGAAAAGGAAGAGAGACCGCGCTTTTTATCGCCCGAACCAATCCTACGTTGCACTGGTGGTCTTGTCGTCTGGTTGTGCCAATGTCGGAGAGATGTGTTCGCTGGAAAGTGCACCGTCTTGACACCTTATCCTCCCTCCTCCTCCTTCACCCCCCCCCCCCAACCTCATAAATGCCTCTGGTCCCTTTTCAAACACATTACTTCGGCACGTACTTTCCTATCTGGAAAAAGCTTTTTTTCTTCTTTGACTTTCACAACTCGTCTATATAGGTAACATTTGTTTTGCTAGATTTTCTAGTGAACAGATGCATATGGACACAACGTCAGTCATTTAATTTTAGTGGTGGGGGGGAAAAACAAGACCGATGGACAAAAACAACAGAGGAAGAGGAAAGAATCATGGCCTACTAGTGGCATCTTCCAAGCACCCACTCACAGGAAAAGGGACCTGAAGACCAATCCAGCCTGACCTGCACAAACCAGTAGACCAGTGCAGCAGCAGCTGTGGTGCATGCAACACGCTCTTTGCTACGGCACACACAAGAAGTGAGTTCGATTCTCGAGTAATTAAGTCTATGGTATTGAGTGGCTCTTTCTGTTGGGACGCTGCGTCCCACTCAACACAAAGGTGGGTTCCATACTGGTCCCGAAGTGGCCCCGACAGTCCCACAGAAAGGATTGAAACATCCTGCTTTCTGAAGAAAAGGAACTGCGTCAAAGGGGGAAGATGGACAATACATACCACTCAACATGGGCTGGTCTCGAAAGACAGGATGGAAACAGTCCGCTTCCTAAATAAAACCATAAAAAATGGTGTCAAAGAGGGGCGCAAAACCCTCGCAATCATTACACTGACAGTGCAACACAGTTTTATGAGCTGACGTTCTGAGATACCACGAGACATAAACATGACGTATGCGAGTGCTGTGTCCTTCTTTTTTAACATGGGCGCTGGGACGTGAAGAAACGACGTCATCAAATATTAACACACAAAAACGTCAGGGTTCAAACCGGTGCCCCGTGGCAAGCAGTTTTACGCAAAGGTTTTATAGCCGGTCTTCCTCGGTTTATGCTTTAGTACGTTGGTGATTCCCCTTTAGTGTTCTTGCGTGTCGGGGTCAAAGGCCGAGAGTCATTGACCTCTCTAAGATAAAAGCGGATCAGCAAACTGCAATCCCGGACACACAGTTAGCTCAGTTGGTATCGTGTTTGGCTTAGACGTGGGCGACCCTGGTGCGAATGCCAACGACGTGTTCTTCGGGTTTGGGAAATAAGCTCTTGCTGAATGTTATTCATAAACTGAAAAAGAAAGCAGTAAAACGTGTGGTGGGCGGTGGGTTTCTATTTTCAACAACGTGCATCTCAAAAGTTGGATCTCTTCTTGTAAGTTTATTCAGTGTTTTAGACCTATTCTCGGGTCTGAGTTGTTCGGGAAGTAGCCTTCCACACCGGCTTGTTCCTATTAGAAAGGCACGTTAAATTTTAAAAAATGTTTCGCATCTCGGATAATCTTCCAGTTGAAGAACCCATACCTTTCATCTACGATCCCAAAGAGTCAAAACTGGACAAAACGCCAAATTTTCCCTGTTTTTCTATACGGTACTTAAGTTAAAACACATTTATTATAGGTTTCCCCGATGAAAGAGATGAGTAAAACAGGCTGTGCGAAACGGGCCGCGAATTGAAAGGAAAGTGGACAGGTTAAATTGTTTTAGTAACGGTCAGTTAGTGTTGGAAAAATGCATGATAAACTGGAAGAAAGAACAGAAGGAAAGTAAAAAAGTAGTGCCCACCAGTACTGCCCTCCAATCACCCACTGTAAAGTTTAAACTGCTCATCATTTACAGGCTGATATCCCCGCTACAGCTCATATGATTTCACAATAACTTCTTTGGCCGGCCTGTATATTTGTTATTACCATTTCAGTCCCCATGGGGGACATACAACGTTGCAGTCTGTATAGGGTATGTTACAATCATTCATAGTTTCCGTTTTCAGCCGATTGTGAAAAGCCCTTCTGTAGCAGGGCGCACTGATGAAAATAGGATAAGATACAGTCAAACCGGTCTAAGACGACCACCCGTTGTCGAGGAGAAGAGTGGCCACCTTGAACTGTTGGGCGTCTTGGATAGTGCCATTATAATATAGAAACGAATGTAAAAGTAGAACTGAGAAGTTATCGTTTGTTCAGGTTATTGTCTTGGACGGGTGGTCGTCAGAGTAGGTTCAACTTTGCCTTCCTAATTCTGCATTGTCCAACCCAACTCGACTTGAAATCAAGATTTTACGTTTTATTTATTTATACCCCCCGGGTTTTTAGACCATTCCAAAAGGGGGGACATTGACCATTTTATTCTTATGCACAGTACAATTGTAATGGTAAATGGGCTGGTTCATCAATGTCATGCTCATAACTGTGCCTGAACTGCGACAGGGAACTGCTCTGCTGCTTTTTCTTTCCTACTCCTTACTATTATCATTTTCCCTTTACTTCTTTTGTATGTTTGTCATACTCTTGTGACCCGCTATTTCCGTGGCGCCTTGATAGTCGAAACAGAAATTGTGCTGTTGAAGCTAGAGAGGTGAGCAGAGTAAGTCTGATTCTCTGTAACTGTAAGGACCTCTTGGTTGACATATGACCTTATGCAGCTGCGAGCTCCGTAAACACTCTGCTAAAACAAAAAAACTTTTTATTTATTTCATTCAAAATCTGCACGCCTAGTCTGTCGCTTCACTTGGGAATCCGTAAAGAAATTTGAATAAACTCAAATACATGTAGTATTCTCCCGAAAATCGCCTGGGCTGCGTTCCAGAAACTCCCGCAAGGGGGGGGGGGAATCCGCGAAGTAGAAACAATAACATTTATTACCGTTTTACGTCTTTATAAACCCTCCCCGCACATACATAAACCACTCCCACGCTATTATAAACACTATTTACTCTTGGAGAATGAGACACCAACGGTATTGAAAAAATAAAACATGTGTATACATTTATTGCTGGTGGTCGCGTCTCGGGCAATATTATGTCGATAGAGCTTTTTCCCTGGTTTTATTGTTTTCGACTAAGAAAAAAAAGAAGGGAAAAACGCACTTACCGAGTCTGCAAAAGGAGAGCTAGGACACGGCGAAGGAATGTTGTGCTTAAAGAACCATATGTCAGGTGCAAGCTGCAAATGACAATAAATAATTTTTTAAATAGCAAGGGTTTGGGGGGAGGGGAATGCAGGCAGAATACATTTCTTTTACTACTTTTATAGGCTAGGCTTAAGTCAGTTGTTACTTTTGTAGTTCGTTTTCGGATATTTTAGAATCAGAGATACTAGTGACGAGGAGCAGATGTATTGAGAGTTGGGGCACGGGGTGTTTGGGGGAGGGGGGGGGGTGACGTTGGATGACAT
>NW_004798092.1:204971-207001 GCF_000002075.1 Aplysia californica | reverse complement strand
GCACGGGGTGTTTGGGGGAGGGGGGGGGGTGACGTTGGATGACATCAAACAAATAACAGAACAACTGAAGATTTATTTTCCTTTGCTATCACGTGATGTGGCCGACAGTGTGTATGCTCTCTGTGGTCCACCGTTTTTGGCCCACTTTATAATGGCACTCTGCTCAGAATCGTGACAAGATACCATCTTGCTGAAATCAGAATGACAATTGTTATTGGAAGTATCGACCTTGTGATAGAGCGCGATCACAAAGTAGGCCAAAAATGGTACCTCCCGCTGTCTGTTGCAGTGAAATATGAGACATATGACCTTGCCATATCATTTGTTACTCAGTCATGACAAAAATCTGATCTTTGAAAAGTTTTAAAAACATATTTTCTTTATTTGCTAATCTTCAAAGGGCTTAGAAAGGACTGAGGGATTGATAAATGCTTGAAGGTCACATAGGTGATGGACCAGACCCACGTTGTTCTGGTGTGATAGCGGATCAAGAGATATACTTTTAGAATGGAGGTTTGCTTGCCCCTATGGACTAAGCTTATATCTTGCTTACAACTCTGCAATGCAAAGATTCAGTTTCGAAGCTCGAGAAAGTTTGTGTTAATGTGAGATGTGTCTGTAAGACTTTTCCCCTTATCTCCTAAGGAGTTTGCGGGAGATTCATGTGTGCCTGTGCGAGTGGGGGCGGGGCTTTGTTGTTAAATGGCCTGTTAAATTATGGGAGATAGTGCTTCACCTTTGTCTGTTGATCAGAAAGATTGCGCCTTCTAGCGTAACATTGAGGAAAAATACACCCCTTTCTCCGCCACATTCGAACAGACTTTTCCTCTTTACTGTCACATTTTAGGAGACGATTATTTTGATTCTCTTTCACATGACTGAGAAACAGATACCCAAGGCCTGACATTTGAAAAAAACAAAACAAAGAAAACTTTTCGTTTAGATAAGTATACATCATTTACAAAAATTTGCAGAAAAAGACTTGGTTTTTTATTTCTAAAAAAGGACTTCTTTCTTGCTTTACGACTGATATTTACAGGAATTCGTTTCCGAAGAAGCGAAGATGGGGCACTCTGTTAGCTCAGTTGGTATCATGCCCTAGTTAATTTCGTAGGTTCCGTTTCTTAAATAACCTTACAGTGCTGAAAGGGGCGTTAAATCTCTATAATCTAGCATTTAGAAGTGAAGATTAACGTCTCAGAGTGTGCCTTGTTCAAGACTAAGATTCCTAAAATGGTGACGTATGTATCGCAAACAATTTACAAAGGCATAGTCCCAGTGACACTTTGTCACACATTCTTGTCGTCGGGTCTGGCGTTTGTACAAAGTAATAGCTAAAGCTGTCCACAAATATACAGGTTTGCTCTTCCAGGAGAAGCCTCATTCAGTCTCTCCACCCCACCCCCACCCCTCTCCACTCTTATCCTAGGGGCTCTCGTGGCCAGGAGGTTAAGATGTTCGCCTCTCATTCAATAGGTCCGGATAGTGACGGAAATTTTTCTTCTCTAAAATTGTACCCTTTCGCCTCCTTTCATGCTCTCTTGCAATCATCTGTCGTCTGCTTTCGCCTCCACTTTCTGCCCCCACCCCGTCACCTCCTTTGCCCCCTCGTCTAGGCTCCTGGCTCTTTCTACAGCCTTTTTACTGCTACTCTCTGGCTCCTTCTTATTGCTGTCTTTCCGCCACACACCCGATCTTATGGTAGGAAAAATCTACATCTAGCCTTGTCGGAAAAGGGCGAAAAATGTCGAAGGTCCCGGGTGCAAGTTGTGCTCGCTAAAGATCCCTTGGTGGTCCAAAATCGATAAGAGTAGGCTTCGGCCGCCACCCGGGCAAAATTCAAAATCTCTCACCAACTGAAAATGTATAAATGTGTCCCGCGCGCTCATATGACCATATGTAATTGCGAGCGCCGTAAAACACTTACAAAAATAAAATATAATAAATAACCCTCTTATTCCCATCCCTCTCGCTCTCTATCTATCTATCTATCTATCTATCTATCTATCTATCTATCTATCTATCTATCT
>NW_004798092.1:199333-202242 GCF_000002075.1 Aplysia californica | reverse complement strand
GAGAGAGAGAGAGAGAGAGAGAGAGAGAGAGAGAGAGGGAGAGCCTACGTGTGTGGGTGTGTGTTTAAGTGTATGTGTGTTTGTTTAAGTGTGTGTCTGTTTTATTGTTTTGCTAGGCATTATTCCTGAATTTGTTTTTGTTTTTTCTTGTTGTAAATATTTATTCTGCGTTCCGGTTGACATAATCTAAATAATTTTCAAACTGAGATGCGCTTGATCTTTTCTGCAATTGCCAACTAAGACCGCCCCCACAGAAAGACGGATATACTCAATAAAATTATCTTTCCAACGTTGGAATCTGACTCGAGTCCTTTGTGGCCAAGTCAAAGAGCCCAACAGACCTCGGTGCCCGTTTGATGTCTTGATATAACCATAAAATAGCTTTCGGAGCAATATCAGGGGAATCCTTTTCTTCGAAAAT
This sequence comes from Aplysia californica, assembly GCF_000002075.1. NCBI lineage: Eukaryota > Metazoa > Mollusca > Gastropoda > Aplysiida > Aplysiidae > Aplysia > Aplysia californica. The sequence continues at coordinate 201,821 of NW_004798092.1, read as the reverse complement.
TTACGACCAATCTTTTATCATTTCGACAATTATTTATCTTTTTTTCTGAACTTTTTTCTTGTCTGGTGTGGGTTTCAGTTCTGAATCTTCAGTGCATCTTACACAAGGGGGTTTATGACCCGCAACATTTTTTCATTCTGACGTTACATTTATAATGACTTTTGACCCCATTCTGGCTCCCTCGTATCTGGTTTGAATCTTCGGTGGAGCATAATATTATAATTTAAACTTAAGTTGTTTAGGGAGTTTTCAAGACTCTCCGCTTGCTTTGCCGAGTCCTATCGGAGACCTGCCTCTTGTAGAAACTTGCAATATTAGAGAGGGTAAGAAACCCGCACCATAAACAGTTTTGTTCCCTCCAAAAATACAGGATTTCGTTAACTTTTTTTCATAACAAGAATGATGCTTTTTGCTTTTGCTTTTCTCTTCCGCTGATACCGTAGGGTTTCACGTAGAGATAGAGACGTCTGTGTGTAACCAGGCTATCAGCCTGGAGGAGAGACATGACTGTGTGTTTTGAGGGTGTCTGCCTCAGAGTCGCTCTTGTGCCGCCTTGGTCCTCCTCTTGTTCTCCGGCCCGAACAGCGTGTGTTTCAATCGTGATGAATAATAATCAATAAAAGTTACCTTACACGTGTCCAGCTCTCATTTGGAAGAGAGTCCGATCTCGCTCCAACAAGAATATAAAAAAACTAAAAGTGTAAGGGGAAAAAAGAAGAAAAAAGCGCACAAAACAAAAGCCAATCCCCCCCCCCCCCCTCTCCAAACCGTAGACACACAAAAAACAAAACCCCAGAACATGGGACTGGACTTCAGGTTTCTTTTTAAAAACATTTTGACTGTTTAAAAAAAAAAAGAAAAACAAGAGCAGACAGACAGGGGTCAGTTTGTGGTCATCTCAGTCCGACTGATAAATGAACACCTAGTCATGTAAAGAGGCATAAAAAAATCATATAAGTTTAGCAAACTTGTTTATGTCACGGTGTCAGGTTATATGTATGTCGCTCAGTAAGACATGAGAAAAAAAAGACGCCAAAAACTGACCCGAATTGAAAAGGGAAAGGGGGGGGGGGGCGTGTTTGTTTCTTTTCCTTTTTTATGTTAGTTTTGTTTGCTTTTTTAAAAGAGGTGGGGGGGGGGGCATAGAATGAGAAAGAAAGAGAAGGACAGAGACTGAAGGGGACAGGGTAGAGACAAACAGACAGACAGAAATTCTGACAGCAAGATACTGTCTGTATGAGTGAGACTGTATGTATGTGAGTGAAAGAACGAGCGAGAGAGTACATATGTATTTGTATCCATGTGTGTGTGCCCTAGTGTGTGTGTATATGTGTTTGTGTGTGTGTGTATGTGTGTGTATGCATGTGTGTGTTTGTGTGTGTTCGTATGTGTGCACTTGTGGACCTTCCTGTGAGGAGGCAGGAGGTGTCTATATACTAGTAATATTGGAATTTCTCTTCTTGATATCTATTACGTCTTTTCCATTAGTGTTGTCAAAGAAGCAAGTAAAAGTGAAAAAAATCCCAAATTTTCTAAAAAGTCTCTTTGTGAAATGGGTTACAATGACAAGAACAACTGTTCCATAAAATCATATAATGAAGGTTACGTCAACGTCACATAATTCACAATTTCGCACTAATAATAACGACAGTTCAATAAACACACCATCTCTGGTCGCCTCTTTGCAGTGCCACCCTGTTTCAAGCAAAGTTTATCATATCTTGCTCAAGGACCAATCCACCCTGACGATCCACCCACCTAAGCACTGTGTCATTGATATCGCTCGACTTTACTTTTGAGCCTGAACGCATTGAGCACACAGCCACAGTTTTACGATATAGTCGTATATAGGTGATCGTCTTGGACATTAGAGAAATGCTAATTATTTTCATCTTTTTTTTCCTTTTTTTCGGTTGTCGTCTGTCCTTTTTTCGTGGGTGTCATTCTGATGATCTGAGTCGTATCAGTCAATCATTGACAATGACAACGTGAGTAAGTAAACACCATTAATTATGATTAATTAAGTTATGTTTTTTAATCATTTGCATCTAGTAGAGCACACAAACATGACAAAACAGAAGAGAATATTATTGTTGTTGTTATTCTACAAGTGGCGCCACCTATCCTGCCCTTGTTGACATTCCCCTAATGAGATTACGTTAGAAGCCGGTCTGGGAATGTGGCGTCCACCCCTCAAGGTTGTCGGCGGGCGGCCGGGACGGACCAGGACACGGACGTCCATCCATTCCCGCTGGTCACTCCGGGCTCGGACATCCCAGGCATGCGGTCAAGCCACGGGTCACGCGTGTTCGTGACGTAACGGGGTCCGGTGAGAGGGTGGGTTTGAACCCGGGATGCTTATGTTTTGAGGGGATTTGGGGAGTTTGTTGGTGGTGGTGGTGGTTTTGTTGTTTTGGTGTTGTTGTTGTTGTTGTTGTTGTTGTTGTTGTTGTTGTTGTTGTTCTTCTTCTTCTTCTTCTTCTTCTTC
>NW_004798092.1:197899-198896 GCF_000002075.1 Aplysia californica | reverse complement strand
CTTCTTCTTCTTCTTCTTCTAAAAAGAACAACAACGACAACGACAACAACAACAATAGCAACAACAACAACCATAACAACAGTAGCAACAACAAGGACAGCAACAACAACAACAACAACAACAACAACAACAACAACAACAGCAACAGCAGCAGCAGCAGCAGCAACTGTGTATTCTAACAATGTGGCAGAGAATACCGTCAGCACAAGTCTGCAGGGCTGGCCACACTTTACCCTGAATCTACTTTCATTTCTTGTAACTGAGAGCGTAAAACTACATGTATAAGGGTCATTGTAGCGAAACAGATATTATATTAATTTTTTGGTGTGTCTTTTGTGAGTTTGCTCCCGCCCTACTACAACAGCTACCTAAGCCAGTCGGTATTACGCTACACTTTGGTTCGGATGTCCATTGTTCGATTCCTAATAAGGTATACTCGGATTTTGGGTTACTTCGTGAGTTTTCGAGGCTGCCCACCTACGAGTACGTGCTTCCGTCCTATTGGATACAGAATTTGAATAATCTCACATCGTTGAAAGAGGTGTTGACTGTGCCATAATGCTCGGATAAACACAAACAGCTTCTTTAGGAAAGCGGGAAGCACTTGGTGCAGTTGTAAACTCAAAGAAGAGCAAAGGAGAGTGCAAAAATGACACACTAAAAAAGCTATCACTGTAAAATTACAATACAACCATGAGCAAATCGCTACCCCAGAATTTCGAAGTTCTATCTGCTCAGTACCTAGTTTTGAAAAAGTTAACTTTTAAAATTTTGAGTTTCACAACATGTCCAGCTTTTTCAAATGCAATTCTTTGAATATCTTGATAACGACTCTAAATAATCTTACGATTTTGAGAGAGCAGATAGAATGGGTTTCTAACCTCGTGGTCTTAGTTACTGAAAACGGCCAAAAATGTCAAAGAGAACTTTGTAATTCTAAGGTAGTGAACTGTTCCTGTGACTCGTTCCACTAATGGGGTGTGTGGGGTGGGGATGG
>NW_004798092.1:194953-196673 GCF_000002075.1 Aplysia californica | reverse complement strand
ATGATGATGATGATGATGATGATGATGATGATGATGATGATGATGATGATGATATTTCGTCCGTCAATGACTGACCGTGACCAATGCATCTGCAGAGGAACATATGTATATATATAATAGATAAAAGAAATAAGTACTAGGATGATTTGTGGTTTCTGCTATCGCCAATGAGATCAATTTTGACAGAAATATGTTTGCCCCATTATGAGCTGTCAAAAGCTTCATTTCCACGTGTGGATGGGCGCAGGTGGCAGGCTTCTCTCGTGGCTTCAACATTTCTAATTCCTAATGAGCTTCCTTGTTCAAATTAATGTGTGGACAGTTCAGATACGGCGTTTCGCCAGGGACATCGCAGAGAGGTCGAGTTTCCTCGCGTCGCGGGCATCACTGCAGGGACTCTCTACATCTGACCTTTATGTGAGGTGTTGCCTACGCTCATTGGACGCCTCACGATTTTCGGAGGATGTGCACAATGGGGTGCGTTATCCTGGTTAGATTTGTTTGAATTGACGGCAGTTTGGTGAACCCTGAATTGAAGGGTCAAGATTAGTATTGTTCGCTTTTTCTGGAAAGAAGTCATCATCATCATCATCATCATCATCATCATCATCATCATCATCATCATCATCATCATCATCATCATCATCATCATCATCATGTTTTAAAGAAGAAAAAAAAAGTATACTTGAGACTTGAATAGGGTTGATGTCGTTTAATCAGATGGTCGTATTGGCCTGGATGTTCAACGTTTCGCCAATAAGGCTTCATCAGGAACATATTATCTGAGAAGAAAAAAATGAATAATGACGCCATAGCAACAAAGGGTTCACTACAAGTTACGTATTGGTGCGATTAGGACAATATCGGAAAGAGCCGAAGCTCTGAAAAAGAAAAGCTAAGTCGTTACTGCCATGGTCCTGGCTGAGGGTATGGATACATTAAAATTGATCACACACAGTGTTTAAATCATCATCATCATCATCATCATCATCATCATCATCATCATCATCATCATCATCATCATCATCGTCATCATCATCATCATCATCATCATCATCCTCATCATCGTTGTTGTTGAACAGTAGAAAAATAGATAATGGAGCCTTGAATATAATTTCAGGCATTTGAGTATATTTAACATAATGTTCAACGTTTCGTCCTAGTTCAGGTTTCATCAAGAACACAGAAAAATAACAATACAATAGCAACAAAGTGTTCACTGTTAAGTCTTTCGTAATGATGCCCAAGAAAAAATGTTGGAAAGAGACCAAGCTCAGAAAAAGAAAAACTGACTAATTACTGGGATGAGCGTTACCATAGACATGCCTGATCGTATAGGTCAGTTATTGAACTGATCATACAAAGCGTTGAGACATGACTGACATCATCATCGCAGTTTTTCTCTATCTAGTTTTTCTCATGGTGCTAAATTTGCAAACAGATTCGACAGTCGACACAAGACCTCCAGGTTTGCCTTCCTGGTATAGACGAGACTGTTCATTGTACAATACTTTCTGTGAGTGAGGAGCACTCGATCGGGCTCTTCGTGGAGGTCGCAGAGGACAAGAGTTTCAATCCGACTCGGAGACGATGTCTAATACAATGCGTGTGTGTGTGTGAGTGTGTGTGTGTGTGTGTGTGTGTGTGTGTGTGTGTGTGTGTGTGTATGGAAATATATGTATTTGTGCATGTATGTGTGTATGTGTGTGATTGTGAGCCT
>NW_004798092.1:191937-193301 GCF_000002075.1 Aplysia californica | reverse complement strand
ACAGAAAGATAATGAAACAAAATGGAGGGAAAAAATTAGAGAGAAAGATGAGTGCGTGACCTCTGCGCCCTGTGACCTCTCTATACCAGACAGACAGACAGACAGACAGACAGACAGACAGACAGACAGACAGACAGACAGACAGACAGACAGACAGACAGACAGAGAAAGATCAAGAACAAAACTAGAAAGAAGTACGTGTAGAAGTAAAACCTTAACACAGAAAATAAAAAAGAGGAAAGACATGAGCAGGTGTGGTTTACAAAAAAATAAAAGTCGAGCTCAGCGTTATTTTACACGGCCATTTTGTTTTGTCGGAAAGGGTGCATAATGATCGTTACAAAAACGGTGGTTTACGGGGAGTTTTATTAGCCAGGCAATGTGTCGGAACTCAGAGGTGAAAGTTCATTGATCATGATCAAGGCATGATCCAAGCCGGCCAGACTGTAAACCGCCAATAACTGTCAACGTGTCACTTCGACCATCACACCCTGCCAGTCACCACCTTGGCTATTGATCCGATAGAAAACTGATCCCCTGGCGAAGAGACTGTTAAAAGGGCTTTAAAACCCACCATGAAAAACAAGAGCAAGAGAATAAAACATCATTTATGAAAAAAGAATGCTAATGATACAAAAAAACCTTCAGGCTGTAGAAGGAAAGAGGACAAAGGGGTACGTGGGTGATTGTAGATAAAAAGATTGAGCTTTGCATAAATATACTATTCTCGGACATCAAAGTTATTTTTATGACTATCATTTTATAACTGTAGATATTCATAAAGATAGGTTATACTAGATTTTTTACAATAGCCAACTGAAATAAAAATGTTACGACTGGATTGCCAGTAGTTTTGATCTATATTAGATATAGGCCTACATGTAATAATATTGTAGAAAAGAATGTATGTAACCGAAGATACCAGAGAATTAGAATAAAAAAATAATCTTAAGTTGACCACCCACAGATTTGGGGAAAATAAAATCTGCACAAAGGCGTAGGCATTTTATCTCTTAGTTTGATGTTGGTCTCGGAATACTTTTGAGATGGTGCAACCCTCCCCCACAAAAAAACCAACCTTTCTCCAAAAAATAACCGAAACAAAAAAAAATTGTTAGCCAGAAAGATAGATAGATAGATAGATAAATAGATAGATAGATAGATAGATAGATAGATAGATAGATAGATAGAATCGGGGCAAACAAACAGACAGCTTTTTTTGTAGTTAGGGGAATCGAATTGAGACGGAGAGATAGGCAGTTCTTGATTAGGGTGTGTGGGGTGGGGAGGGATGGATGGATGTAACGGTTTGGGTTTTTTTGGGGTGAGGACTGTGCGTGTATGAGGATTGAGGGGTTGGGGGT
>NW_004798092.1:188408-191144 GCF_000002075.1 Aplysia californica | reverse complement strand
GGGGGTCGGTGTCAGTACGAGGAGAATTTGGCACGTTAAAACGGTCAGCCTTTGTTGTGCCTGGTCGAGCAAGGGAAAAATAAGGGAAAAGTGTGACGTGACGGGCACAGTGTTGTTTGAAGTCTGTACGAGCTACGTCTCGTATCTCACATTATTATACGTTTGTCTTCCTTTTTTCCCCCTTTTTTTCTATTTTCTAGTTCCAGTTTGTCTTTTCTTGAATCTTTGTTTGGTTGTTCATGCTTTTTGTTTCATTTTGAGGCTATAATTTTATTTTATTTTCCGACAGACTGGTTCAATTTACTGTTACTCGTCTTCATTTTGAAGAAAAAAAAGAAAAGGCAATATTTTCAACGACGCAATACAGAATCAGTAAGCGATTTCCTTTAAAACGCAAATAACGAAGACAGCATAACATCAGATAGATTATTCTTTTCTTCAGAGAAAGCTTTTGTCTGTCTGGTTAAAAGGGATTTGGATTTCTCCTACAATCAGCCATCTTTGTTAAAAGTGAGTGCTGGGCAAAATGCATACTGCTGAATATTTTTTAAATTTTTATTCTTCTTCTTTGCTTGTTAAAATGGATATGAAACATATGCCTCTAACAAAAAGAGTTACACAATATAAAACAATAGAATTCTATTTTGAGTAGTTTCAAGTGCACACCTCTCTCTTTCTTTGTTTACTTAGGACTGTGCTGTGCTTCATTGTGTTTCATTGTATTGTATTGTACTGCATTGTATTGCACTGCCCCTTTAAACATTGTGAGATTTTGTAAAAGGCGGACCTTCGACTGAATGTCCTTCTTCAAAAGGACCAATCCTGCTGACCAAAAAGCCTTAAATATTCCTCCCAAAAGACCAAAAATTCTAGAATAAGTTTTAGCTTGAAACAGTGTCACTGTCCTCCCTGTCGTCACCAAGTCTAATGCCAGCTGGGCTAACGGACCTAACCGCCTGCTAACGGTGCTCCCTGCCGCATCCCAGTTGACAACTGTGAACTGTGTCTGCACACTGGGCAACCTTTTGTTGTGACCTCGGCCGTTGGGTAATTACTCCGACCTTTCCAGCAGACGTCAGCGGGAACCCCCGGCCCCCTGTGGAGGCTTACGGTACTTACACCCACGTAATGCTCACAAAATATACACCCAACAAACCGCTCTTCCTTCCGCTCTCGCGTCTACAAGTGCTGTTCTCGAAACCAAAACAAGAGTCTCAAAACCAGTTAGTAGAAGTGGTTCAGTTATCCAGTTTCCCACTAGAACTAGTGTACATACCTGGAATAAGAAAATCGGGGATTAACATTGCCTACCCATAACAACGTAGCTTTCAGATCAGTGTAGACAGAATCCAGTGTGTGAAATTATTGCGTACTTACTTTATCCTTCCTCTTGTACCATCAAGGGTGTCGAGGGGAGAAACAGTTTTCTGTCTGTGGCAAGCTAGATGGCCAGGCTCAGTGGGATGTTGAGGGTCTTCAGGGTATCCTTCACACTCTCGATCCAGGTCTTCTTTGGTTTGTGGAAATTGTATTATTATTGTTTTAAAAGCGCACCATCATCCGGTGCCTTGCCGACTGGCGTAGGCGATCATGGACCTCTGTTTTGTGTTGCAGCGATGGTGCCTGTCGTTTTTGCTGTTCCAAGCCATGTTGTCAAATAGTCCAGTATCTATTCCCTGTCTACATCTGCCTCTCTTTCCATCATACTAGCCTGTTGTTACAATATTCTCCAATGCTTCTTTCCGCTGTGTGTGTCCAATGAACTTTGCCTGTCGATTTCGTATATTCGTCGTAAGCTGCCGTCTGCAATTTGCTTCTACCAAGACTTCTTCTTTTATTTTTCTAGCTATCCATGGGTTACGCAGCATGCGTCTTATGATCTAAAAGCTGGAGGAACCAAATATCCGGATATTTCCAAACCGATAGTTACTCTGATTGTTTAAGGGGTCTCGGCTGGTGCCACTGACGTGACATCAAGTGGGTGTTTGGTTTCCGGTCGAGGTCTTTGACCGAATTGTGTAATCATGTCATTATTTTGGGAGGAGAAAATTGTAGGGTAGAGAGTGTTTATAGGAAAAAGGCACAACTTGAAACAGCTGAGGGGTGAAAGGGCTTGATTTGGTGATTGTTTTCTTCCTGTTGAGCGAGGTTCTAATGTAGCTTGTTTTTAGTCTGTGTGTCGTGTTCTCTGGGCTTTTATTGCTGTTGTTCTCATTTTTCCTCCCAGTGTGTTTGTGTTTGTTTGCAGTCTTTTTTAAAACCTGTTTCGTTTTGCTGTTTGTTCTTGCTTGTTAATTTGTTTGGGTTTGTTTGTTTGTTGGTTGGTGTTCATTTTGATGTATTATTATTCTGTTTTTGTGATTGTTGATTGTTTTGTGGGTTTTGGGGTTCTTTTTCAATACATAAAAATTAAATAAATCGCATCTTATTGCTCCCCGAGAAGAACTTTGGGTTACACTAGCAAGCATACATACAAAGATACATCATTAGAAAAGTATACATACATGATACATACATAAATAGACCTACATACATTATACAATATTACACCGAAATAAAACAATTTCACGAACAGGCCATGGCTGGTCGCCACTGTGCAGTGCCCTGTTGTTCGAGCTTGAGTTGTCGTGTCTTGCTCAAGGACACGCCCCAGTGACTCTACAATCTGATCCCCGTGTCACCGACACTTGCCTGACATTTCTTTGAGTCTGAACACACTGCTCACCTAGCCACTTG
>NW_004798092.1:182683-187131 GCF_000002075.1 Aplysia californica | reverse complement strand
TGCGAATGAATAAGAATGCGAAGAGACGGAAAAAGAGAAACAGTGAGAGAAAGTGTGTGTGTGTGTGTGTGTGTGTGTGTGTGTGTGTGTGTGTGTGTGTGTGTGAGAGAGAGAGAGAGAGAGAGAGAGAGAGTGTGTGTGAGTGCACTTTATCAATTTGTTTATTCCGTTCTTTGGGGAACGGGGGAGAGGGAGGGTGAAGGGAAGTTGTTTGTTTGTTGTTGGGGGAGGGGGGTCTTGTTGTCGGTGGTTTTGTTATTTGCGTTTGGTTTTATTCTCCTTTGGTTTATTTTTGTCCTGTATCTTTATAAATTGTATGTTGTTGTTGTTTTCAAATCCCTTTAGCTGCGAGCATTTCGCTCTTGGCAGCGCAAAGCCTCCCTCAAGTAACCACATGTCCTTGTCATCTGGTCAACGCCAGAGTAGAGCAGGCTTTGTAAGCCTGTAGGTGTGTGTAGGAGCCCGCGTCGAAGAACTGCCAGGTTTGGGCAGTGAAGGAGAAGATGTTCTACGGTCTCCTCGTGGTAGTCACAGTGTCTGCAATGGGGTTCCCACATGGGATTAATTCTGTTTTTGTGCTTGTTGGTGTGTAAGTGTCCTGTGTGGGCTCTGAAGATCAAAGTCTGATCGGCTCTACATAAAAGATTCGAAGGGTCTTTGGGGTTGTTATAAATTGTATAAATTGGAAACAAAATATAGAAGACAAACAAGGCAGAGCTAGACTCAGAGCAGTGTACTTTGAAAACCTGAGCAGTTGGATAACCAGGACAATACTTGTTTTGCTAGATTATCCGGGCAAAGAAATGAATAGCAAACCATGATCACCGATGTCTGCTTCGGGTCTAGCACTTGATAGTCGTGATCTTCATAAACAAGTTAAAAACCTCTGACGGAACGAAACATGCGCGTCGTGCACACGTAACGTGTATTTCGCTAATGCTACAAAATCCTCAGCTATTTCTGGTGTTCATTATGGTGCGGCTTGGATTTTTAGCGCCCTTTTTAACACTGTAATGTCGTTAACGAAAGAGGGCACTTATTATATAACTTATTATTGTTGCAAGTGCTGTTAAACTAAGTTTCAAATTAATTGTTTGTTAGATCTAGTTGTTGTCGTTGTTGTTATTGTTGTCGGTGTTGTTACTGTTTTTGTTGTTTGTTTTTTTATTTGGTTGTTTAGTTGATTTTGTTGATTTTTTTTGGAGGGCGGTGGTGTTTTTTTGGTGTGTTTTTTTGTTTTGACACTTTTTCAACACAAATAGTTTGATCACAAGAAGTGCCGAAAAGTGGAGTTGTTACTATGTAAAGGGTAACAGTAGCATGCAAAGAAAATATGGAGGAGAAATAAGAACGATTGGTGTTTGATTGGAAAGAAGAAGCAAACCACACCATAGTACCCGCAAACCACTCATGTAAAACTCTTACTAAAACTAAAACGAATGCATCCCTCTATGCAATATAATGTTGAGCGTGAACTGTATCCTGCAAAAACTGGGTTACATGTATCTGCTGCAGGCTGGACTTCAATCTCAAACATGCAAAGTATTTTCAGTAATTACCACTGGGAATTCGGGATGTCTCCACATCTCAATGCAGGTGGGAGAGAGAGGGGGAGGGAGACAGAGAGAGGGAGACAGAGAGAGAGGGGGAGAGAGAGAGAGAGAGAGAGAGAGAGAGAGAGAGAGCGAAAGAGAGGCACAGACAGACAGACAGACAGACAGACAGACAGACAGACAGACAGACAGACAGACAGGGAGACAAGGAGACAGGGAGACAGACTGACAAGGAGACTGACAGGGAGAGGAAGAGAGGCGAACAGAGAGAGAAAAGAGGGACGGAGAGAAAAAATGTGTGTGAGGGTTGGGGGAGTGGGAGACAGAAGGACAGAAAGGGTAACAGAGAGACAGGTAGAGAGAGGGGAGAGAGAGAGAGAGAGAGAGAGAGAGAGAGAGAGAGAGAGAGAGAGAGAGAGAGAGAGAGAGAGAGAGAGAAGAGAAAGACTCAGAGAGACAGAGAAGGAGAGAACAGAAAATGACCTTTAACAAGATACCTAACAGTGGTAAGGATGATGAGTCAGTCATTCGAGTTCGTCTCACTACGAACAGGTGCGCACTTTTATGGCTTGTGTCATCCCTCGTAAAAGAAGCGTTTGCTTAAACAAGATTTCTAAACATCTTTGGCAGCTGGCAATATAATCCCAACATGCAATGATTACATATCATCCCACCCATCGATCACAGCCTCATCTAGCCTACACAGAGATGCACACACGCTCACAAAAACACACACGTACACACACACACACACACACACACACACATACACACACACACACACTCACCCCATACACGCACGCACACACGCCCCCCCTCCCACACACACACGAGCGCGCGCGCACGCATGCACGCATATATACACAATGCATATATATACATTATTGTATATGTATATATACTCACACATTCCCTTTCCCCACTCGACATGCACACACACACACACACACACACACACACACACACACACACACACACACACACACACACACACACGCACGCACGCACGCACGCACGCACATACACACTCACATACACATACACACACATAAGCGCGCATACACAAGCATTAACAAATAGACTAACAACTTGCAGACAAATAGTCTACCTGAAGATCCAACACCCCACCTTTTGGTTTCAGATTAAGCGAAAAAAAAAAATTATACATAATCGAGCCACTGAATCACTGACCATGCAATTTGAAGAAGCGAAGTGCTCGAGACGAAATCTTAAGACGCTTGAATCTCAGTGCGGTACGGCTCAAGTGGAAGTTCAAATCTGTGACAAAACCATAGAGCTATCTCCTTTTTAAACCTATGGTGTAAATCTATGGACAAAACTGACTAAACGGCGTTGAGACAGATTTGTCTTGGTGTGGTATAGGCCTAAAACGCGAAAGAGGAATGTTTAGAAATCTTGAATAGTTTTCGTTGGGTGGATAGGACTGGTAAAAAAAATAAACAACATCCTGTGGTTCAATAAAATGTTGAACGCCTTCTGCTCAGGTCAGCTGAACAGAATAAGAAATATAGATCTACGAGCGCATGTTGCATTTGTTCACACTGATATCAATTTGTGTGTGTGTGTGTGCGCGCGCGCGCGCATGTGCGTTTTTGTGTCTGCCTGTCTGTATGACAGTGAACGATTTAAACTGGCAGTTTCGAGAAAAAAGGGGAAATGCACGTGGGAATGGATGTATGGCGTCAGGTGTTATAGTCCGGACAACACCAAATGGACAACTTGTCGACCTCATTACACAGAATCTAAGTGGCGAATTGTCCTGATTTTTGGCATGTTCCTGTGAATTCAAAAAAAACCCTTATAAATCTCGATTTTCGTGCATATGCGACAAATATGAAGAGGTGTTTTCTATATAATCATTAGTATTTAATTGCAGTCTGCCAAGGGCTTTTTTTTATTTGACCAAGTGCGGTAGTTAAGTGTTAGTTTTTTTAGCTTGTCTGTTTAACTCTATTTATTTTTTTAACTGACTGTATGCGCCGCAAGACTGGGTTGTTTTCCGTTCAATGGTTAGTGGGCGACAGTGGGTTTATTTTGATTGACTCATTGTGATATAGATTTACAATTAGTAACATTTCTTTCATATTATCTTCCGTCTTTGAGATCGCATGCGTTTCAATTTGTTGTCGCTTTTTCATTGATCACCATGGTTAGATTACTTAATTTACAAACCCCCCAAAAACGTTGCCTTAGAACTACTGAACTATTTCTCCGAAAAAAGGTGATCGAGGCCGTCTATTTTATTCTATAACAAATCCCGAAAAAATGGACGAGACATGTATGCGTAAAAGGGGGAGAGGGGGGGTATGCCTATGGACGGGAAGCTCAGAGCCGCGCTTTTTTTTTTAGATATCGATACAATTAGATTGCCGATTCCATCCAACGGTTACAATTCCCTTTACAAGATTATTCTGTACAGTCCCCATCCAAATATGTTCATCTTTCTGAAGACGTTAAACGATTTCCAGACCATTCCTAGTCTGAAACTAAAAACACAGACCAGAAAGAAAGGCACTACCATTAACGAAGGGAGACAGTGTAACAAGAAATGTATACAAACGAGCAAGTTCAATTCGTATCCTGAATGCGCAAAAAAATGCTGCCTCAACACTTTAAAGATCGCCTCTGTCCTGTACATATGTTTTTATACCTGAAAAGCCCATTCATTCAATTCAAAATCTAATTGATATCTGGTCCCAAGCCCTGTAAAACGCTGAGGGTACTTAAATTGTTGGATGGTACTGGTTTTGGTAATCAGCAATCTAATTGTACCGAAATCGTAAAAAAAAAAAAGTGGGCGGCTTTGATAGTTTTTCTCGAAAGTGCGCGGCTCCGATATTCTCCCCTACGGACCTAAACGGGGGGCGAGAAGGG
>NW_004798092.1:179974-181854 GCF_000002075.1 Aplysia californica | reverse complement strand
CCCCCAACCTCCACCCCCACTCCTAAAGTGTTCAAAAATAACCTTGGGTCGATGGAGTCCAACCAAACTGCCATTGTGCATCACGTGAACCACACGTCACGTGACAATGTACTTAGTTCTCGGAACGTCTGCCAAATCAAATTACGTCAGGAACAGCATGTGCGTCACCGACACAATATCACTATTTGCAGATTTCATAACCAGCATGCACAGGGAAATTTAACATAACCTGATGTCAGACATCTTGCATAGCATGTTTTTTAAACCAACTCAAAAAACAAATAACAACAACAAAAACTAATAATATTTTGCGTCTGGTCGTGAAGTGAAAAGCAAACTTTTTTTGCTTTTTTTGTTTGTTTTGTTTTGTTTTCCTTTTCTCCTGATGCCCGGCGAGTCAGGATAATCCAGTCTGTGAAGCTTCGCAAAGCCGATGTTTGTTGGTGTGGCAGTCAGAGCAAGCAGAAGAGATAATTCCACGGCTAACAGACGGGATAATTCCACGGCTAACAAGGTTATTGTTTGACCAGTTTATCAAACATGGCGCTTGGACGGTGGCCACTTGTAGATTTCTCTGGTCGTCACCGGAAAACAACGAGCTGTCGGATTCTGACGCACAAGTTCAAAAGCAAGGCTGCTTTCTCTCTCTCTCTCTCTCTCTCTCTCTCTCTCTCTCTCTCTCTCTCTCTCTCTCTCTCTCCCAATCTCCCTCTCCCTGTCTCTTTCCCAATCACCCTCTCCCTGTCTCTTTCTTTTTATTCCTCTTTTTTATCCACCTTCCCCTCTTTTACTCTCTCAAAATAGGGCCTACAAGCAAATTATACACACGTACGAACGTAGTTTATACGAAGACAACAGAGAAAGGAACGCACAGACTTTGCTATACACTCTCCACAAGAGTCTAAGTTGAACACCAGTAACACGGGTGTGTAGTTGCACACGCTAAAAAAAAAAAAAAGAAAACCTCGTACATATCGAAGAAGAGTAAACATGTGCAGACACGCTAGGAACAGCATTGTATAGATTTGTTTTAAAAATTATGGAAAACCCCTTTCAACATGAAGGTTATCCAAGAGGCAGGACTTCGGGTGCAACGTGTACCTCAGGCAGGACGAAGTGGTGTGAGTGTGGAAAGCCATGAAAACATTAAAATTACCCTTTCGTCCCAAATTGAACACCCCAAGAATATCCAGTTAGGGATCTGAACCAGTAACTTGTTAGTGAGACAACTTCCTAGGTCTTCGGAATATTGTGGCCAATGTCCAGTTCCTTTCCACGCCGCCTTTACTTCCCCAACTCGAAGTCAGGTAGCCTACTCACTACTGCTGGGTGGGCAGGAAGGGGCGAAAAAAAATCCGTGTCCGAACCGAGGCTCGAACCCGGACTTTCCGGTAAAAAATAAATTAACCAAATCAAGTTTGTTTGGAGTAAGGCGACATCAACACAATAATAACATCCACCAAGTGAAGGGGAAGCAAACATAAAACAGACATCTATTTTTTAAAGAGAATGAAAAAAATGTAAGACCTACCAACCAGTGGCGCCCTCTAACAACCCATGTACAAAAACAACCACCACCCCCGGGTCAGTTGAGGTCCACAGGGCGATATTTTGCGGGCCCCAGTTGACATCAAAGTTTAGTCATAGTGCGGCTTGCACATTTTTTCTCACCTGCGTCGTTTTCCCGAAGTGTTGCCTGGATTTTTTTTTTCTTTCTTTTTTGGTTTTTAAATCACTGTTGGGCTACCATCGCTCCGGCTTGTGACAGCTTTCCAGTGGTATTTGTTGACACGTTTTAAACGAGCTTTCGAAGTTGCACTTTAAAAAATAATACTTGAAACCTTTTATGTGAAATATTTGATGCGGCCCAGGCTCACCTA